>NC_088300.1:64316241-64415610 GCF_032854445.1 Liolophura sinensis
TTGTCGCCTCTCAGAGCAAACACAGGTAAATGGGCAGAGGTCACCTAGGCCCTTGATGCCACACACTCCTGCTTCGCTTGGAGTTCTGGCCAATTTTAAGCCAATGCAACAAATTGATTATGTAAAAAGCGTTATATTAACTCATTGTGGAGGCCATTCATTTTTATTTATGAACTGGCTGTTTTACAGTACACACTCTTGGCATTAAATATTGCTATCAGCAGATTTATTCTGAAATATTGATTTGACATATTATAATAAACTTAACAAATGTCCTGTTTTACACACTGTTTTAAGTTTACAACCACTTTTCAAACATTCCCGAAACCATATACTGGGTGGCGAAAGGACATTCCCCCAAATAAAGACTGGAGTGTGGGTTGGCAGGGAGGGGGGGGGGCGTGGATGGTAAGTGGGGTTGAGAAAGAGATGTTTGTACTTTAAAATGTTTGGGCGCTAAATGCCATCGAGTAATGGTGGTAGAAGGGGTTCTGGTTGCATGTCACAGTACTTAGTGCCCGGCTGTGTGTGGACTGACAGGCGTGAGGGGTAATATACTTTAATACTGCGTACGTACCTGTAAGTAAAGCAGCCCTGGCTGGTGTGCAAACGGGCTGAGAGTACATCCTGGAGAATTTCAACCCATCAGTCGCCAAGGCATCAATGTTTGGCGTCGGCACTTCATCATTACCGTAACATCCTAAATCCCCATAGCCAAGATCGTCTGCTAGAAAAATGACAACATTAGGTTTTGTGTCTTCGATATTAGGCTCTGCGGCAGCATTTCCAAACCGCAACACTGCACAAACAATTAACAACCTAGCTAAATGCTCACTAGCCGGCATATTTCACTAACTTACTCTCTATGGGACTCTTAACAGCTAGGCAGACCGCGGGGAAAATCGCATGTCCGGAACAGTTTCTAGTAACGGTACTGCACGGCCTAGCATGTGGCACTGGTTGTTTATAAAACTCGGATCTACATGCATGACCAATTTTACACATTACCCTACAGCTTTATGTGTTGGTGTAAAAGAACAACCTTTGAAGACAGTCGTACATGTACAAGCAATAGTATGCAAGCGCATGCACAACTTACAAGTACGCTTACTGCAGTGAGCAACTTACACTGAACAATTTTAATCAACTTTCGCATTTTACCATGTCACCGACATTGTGAGCCTGCAGCAACTGACCACGTTCATGAAGTAGTAGATGACAGGGCAGCACCGAAGCTGCATGTTCTGAGGGCAATGAAGTGCGTCCGGTACAGTCATCAGAACGCTCTGTGTGATCGGGTTATGAGGTAAAAAATGTGACATTTAGCCATGAGCATAAACTTTACCACAGTCTCTCAGCCAATCAACGTCGAGGTGAAGAATTTGTAGGTTTAATGGCGGGAATTCTCAGTGAAGGGCTGTGCGTTAGATAAAGCCGTCAAATCAGAATTTCCTATTGTTGCAGGCCTACTATATCCGTCCGTGTTAAGATTGGTCATCGTCATATTCAGTTAAATCCCTTGCTAGCGACGTGGCTTTAAGTCAGTTTCAGGTCTTGAGCCCGTTTATCTGTACCATGTGAAAGCTAACTGGATTAAATGCCCTTGATAAATTAAGATATCTTAAATGCGACCGCGTGACAGGACAACCGCCTGAACCGGATGGTCATGTGAACGCATGCATTTTTATAACCGGCTTCGATGTAAACTGGTTCAGATTTGATCTAGTTCAATTTTGACCGTGTGAACGGGGTATTAGTATGACAATTTTGAAGTCATTCTGAGCACCTTTGAGCATTCATTTTCAGACGAAGGAAGAAAATTCATTTATTTTGATTGGTGTTTTGTGCCATATTCAAGAAAAGTTGAATCAGTAATATTTCTCTGTTTTTAATAAATCTTGGATCTGAAGAACTACCGCATCTCACCAGGTCTTGACTTAAAATTGCTGCAGTTAAAATGGTTTGGTCTGGGTTTCAGTTTTCAATCTCATTAGACAAGGGCTCGTGGACTTCCACTAGACTGCTCAGTCAGCAATTCATCCAAAGTCCTTTGGAATGATAATAAATGCTACAGAAAGCTGTCAGTAGCAAGTTGGATCATCAAAATTGCCCGTCATTACCTAATTTGCATACACAATATTTTGAATGCTCAGCCCTCCATTGAACACACTTTATGAACTCAAGCAATACAGTAAATGTCACATAACAACTACATTGTACCAGTTTGTGTAAATGTGAGTGCAAATTGCAACAATAAGTGACATCCACATTTATTTTGTAATACATTTAATATTTTGACTAACCATTGTAAATGTCCATCAAAAGAAATTTGAAATTACAATCTTACACTTTGTCGAGAAAAATTATTAAATTTATTTTCAAGGGCATTGAGGTTCCAAGAAATATGCATGAAAAGAATCTTAAAATGATGAATAAATATATATGTAGTATGGAAAGAGCCATTAAATCATATGTATCGTAAGTGGGTAATCTTACAAGATATATACCTATACATTTTAACAGTATTGTTTTTATATTTACATTAAATTTATGTTCTCAAAACATATACAACCACTATGTCACAGACAAAAGCAACATTATGTATAAATGTTTGACAGTTAACTATTGATTATTAGGTATTCATAATTTGTTACTCAGGTAGTCAAATGTGACAGTAAGGAAAATTTGCACAAGGAAACAGCCATGGACGTGGAACCCTAGCAAAATGTGAAGACTGAGCCACTGTTTTTGGTAATAAACTGGTTTGCTGCTTTATAACATCCATGTGAACCTTGTGAAGAAGTGGCTCATGTTCGTACACTGGCAAAGGAGTTGTCTCCCCTGGATCTTCTGTAATATTGAAGAGAAGAGGGGGCTGAAGTATGGCTCCTGCACAACTGTGATTGTTTTTTCCACTGAGATAGTGCAATTTATAGTTTCCATATGACACTGCAGCCACACTGTTCATATCACAGAAATGAAGTAACATCTCATGGTGGATAATTAAGCCTGGGTTCTTGAATATTGGAGTCAAGCTTTTACCATCAATAAATCGGTTAACATTTCCAATTTTAAGAATTTCTTGAACTGTTGGGAAGACATCCATTAGTGAGGTCATAGCATTTGACTGAGATCCTGGAGGAATGTGGCCTGGCCATGAGATGATTGCAGGCACACGGATGCCTCCTTCCCTCACAGAACCCTTTTCACCTGACAGCTCAACACCTGCCTTATGCTGCTCTGATTTGTACAGAGTAGAACCCTGCATCTCAAGCGGGTTGGGTATATCTATTACAGGATTAGTGATTTCGGGGCCATTGTCAGAGGCAAAAATAATCAGGGTGTTATTTTTGATACCTAACTCCTGAAGTCGTTTGACAACAACACCCACACTCCAGTCTATCTCCATGACAGAGTCATAGTATTGTCCTTGCTTAGATTTGCCCACAAAATTTTTAGATCTGAAGCTGGGAACATGTGGCTGTAAGTATGACATGAACAAGAAAAAGGGGGTTTTAGCATGGTCCAGATCTGAAATAAACCCTATGGCCTCATTCGTCATCCTCAGTGTCATATTATCATCTTTGTATGGTTGCTCGATGATCTCCTTGTTTCTCATCAGAATGCAAGACAGAGGGTTGTCATGTAGCAAAAAGAAGAATGCACGATGTAGAAACAGGCCAATACAGAAACAAGCAAGGATAAGCACGATGGCATGCTTCCCTATCATGTTCATGTATACACCTGTGAGAAGAAAAGCCACAACAGCACTAATGGCTGGAATGTGACTAGAAACAGACCTCACAAACAAGTCATGGTCAGTCAGTCTGTATTTCTCGTCACTGGTACATCCTGCACAATGAGACCCTGGAATACCATAGAATACATCAAACCCACATTTCATGGGCAGATGTTCCCCATCTCTGCCAATGCCCAGGTGCCACTTTCCTATCATGGCATTTCGGTACCCTGATAACTGGAAGATGCGAGGTAGGAAGGTATCTCTGCTACAGGCTATCCCACCTGGCTGGGCATGACTTCTAAATACAGGCCAGTTTGGACCGAAGATAGCCAAGGAGTCTCCCATTAAACCATGTCTCACAGGGTAACTTCCTGGAATATGAAAATAATAGAACAGCATTACCATTAATACATGCTCTGGAAGTCATCACATAAGCTTTTCCATATTTATATTAATCGCTAAGGAAGAAAGACAGAATATGCAAACATTTAAAAGAAAACAACAAATAATACAACTTAAGTTATGTTAGAAGGGGTGTGGCAACAAACCTAAACAGCCACAGCCATGTTTTTCTGACAAGCTTGTCACTGGTTCAATCTTCTGTGATTCAAAAGTTCAACTTGCTAGATTACTGTTAAAAAGATGCAGGCTTTGGCATTTATAAAGGTCAGTGAAAGTTTCTGCGTGTAGTTCAGTGGCTTCGAAGCTGAACTCTGCTTTGAGTTACAGGTAGTCATTACTAGGTATAGATGCACAGAGGTCATTGCACATGCGGTGATTTATTTATTTATTTATTTATTTGATTGGCGTTTTACGCCGTACTCAAGAATATTTCACTTATACGACGGCGGCCAGCATTATGGTGGGAGGAAACCGGGCAGAGCCCGGGGGAAACCCACGACCATCCGCAGGTTGCTGACAGACCCACATGCAGTGAAGGTTGAATATCATAAATATTTTTCTTGTGAGAGGTTAAAATCATAACCCACAAGACGCGAATTCTGACAATATCATGATTTTGTGTATTTGAACAAGTCTAAGCAAAGTTTTTGGCTGTAGACCTTCACAGACTTGTGTATATAGCATGGCGGCCTGTCTTGTAAAGACGTAGGAATGTTAAAGTTGATTGAACTTGTATTATAACATCATTCTGCTAAGCTCTGATTGCTTAAAATGTCAGAGTGACATCAGGGTGTGTAATAACAAAACTGATATCTAACTCTTGCCAGTGAGATATTACCTCTATCAGTGATGGAAATCCTGACATTTCACCATTACCGGTATATAAATAATAAATGTATATATATTCTTGGGGTCTTATGTCTCACATAACAATTTTTCGTCATGAGACAATGAAGAGACATTAGGTCTATGTACATGTAGTGTGTTATCTTGTGGTAAGGCGAGTCCATACTGCCACTCAGTGCGCTGAAGCATCATGTCAAAGACACCAGACATGACACCCCACCCAGTCACTTTATACTGACACTGGGCAACCAGCCCTAGCTGCTTCCTGGTTGTAATCTCTCAGTGCTGAGTGACAAGGGAGGCAGCAACAAATACCATTATTAGATTCTTTGGTATGACCTTGACCAGGTTTGATCCCCGATCTCTCAGACTTTGAGGCAGATGCTCTTACCATTAGGCCATTAAAGCGGTCTCATACATACTATTACCAAGGGAGAAGAGTGTGAGGATGACATCAGTATATATGGTGAATTGTTCAGTTTACATGACGAAATCTCATGACTGAGTGGGTGTGGCTGATACCTAGATACAAATTAGAACTGAGGAAGCTTAAGAATCTATAGGCCAATCCATTGTATTCTATATGTAAAATATTGGTATGTGGGTGAGATCAAATAATGATCTATGAGGGAGAGTGTATTTTGTAGGCCTACGTACCTGTAAGTAAAGCAGCCCTGGCTGGCGTGCACACGGGCTGAGAGTACATCCTGGAAAACTTCAACCCCTCCGCTGCCAAAGCATCGATGTTAGGCGTCGCCACTTTATCATTACCATAGCAACCTAAATCTCCATAGCCAAGATCGTCTGCTAGAAATATCACAACATTAGGTTTTGTATCGCCATCATCATTAGAAGAATCAGCGTTACCAGATTGCAATAATGCATATATTAACACCAAACGAGGTAAGGGGCCACAAGCAAACATTTTTACCTCACTGGTGCTCTCTTGGGTTTTACGATGAAATGCGAAGATTGAACGGTTCAAACAGAAAGCCGACAGGGAAAGTTGTCAGCGGGACAGTTTCGGTGTTCTAAAAAACTAGGATCTGAAAGACGAACGGTATGCCCCTCCCTATTTACGTGTCAGCTCTGAGTTTTTAAGCAGAAAATCTGGCGACAATTTAGGTCAGAGACACGCATTCATTCAACTGCTGGTCACGTACCACATATCTGTAGCGTATATGCAGTGTTTTAGTTCTTACGCAATTTATATGTAGGCTGCCTGATCAAAGTCCAATTTCGCTATTGTAAACACGTCGCTGATAAAATTCACAGCGTAAATCAGACACAAAGCGACATACTGTGTGAATGGATTCCATGGTGTAAGCAAGTGTTCAGTCTGATTGAATGATCGGGGCTAAACACGTCTGGCACAGTCTGGGACAAACGGTATTTTGATGTTCGGGTATCGGCTATTTGTCTATATAAATGAATGTCCCTTATAATTTCATCTCTTCGAGTCTGAAACTAGGCCCTATGCTAGCTCTATAGCCCCTATGCATATGTAGGCCTGTATGACAGGTATCAATACAGATAATAACATAATTAGAACCAAGCTTTCTGCAAGCATGCATGAACTTTTTATGTTGATCTAGGTAGGCGAAGCCATTGCATCTGGAATTCACACTGATGAACAGAGCCGTGTACATCTGGAAAAAAAATAGCAATACGTACTGTTCAGTTTGCATGAAGTCGGTCCTTTTGGAAGCAAGTCTTGCCTATTTGGCTTTCATTTTATTTTTATGTGGAACTAATAGTTAAGCTTGCTGTACAGATTTCAGTTCAGTTCAGTTCAGTTGAGTGACACGTCATGAAGGCGACTCGGAAGATTCGTAATGATGGCGTTCATTAGTTTCTCGTCCAGTGTAATCCGTTCTAGATGCTGAAGCATATCCGGAAACATTTAATAGGCCTATATAAATTTGAAACTTTCAGTCCTTTTGAATTAGATCTTTCATTTTCTATACGCTTGTCATTTGTCCATATTTTCAGCCATTTCCAGGCCATACCTTGCGTTTGTTTTGCGTTTATATATATGGCGCTTTAATTTTTTGGGTAGATAGATGGGTGATGGTGTGTCACACTTCACAAACTTTTCTGTATCTCCATTTTTGCGGTTGGCAGAGAAACCGGACTCTGTCCCTACATGTATGGTATCTATATACTGTATAAATAGGTATATGACTTCGTCGTTTCCTGTGTGTCTATATACGCCCATGGCTTGGCCAGCGCTCATATAGCTTTCTGCATTCAATTAACAGTAATACAGTTTTATTTGCAAAATTGAAATTTCTTGCATCTTTGTAGCTATTATATAGCATTATTTGCAAAACTGATATATATATATATTTTTTTTTTTTTTATAATTTACAGGCAGGCGTCAAATAAAGCTGGAAGACAGCAGTAAAGATGACGTGTCGTCACACCTGTAAATCCTTCTTCAAGGGCATAACGGTAGAACCTGTACTGTTCGTGTACATGTTGGCGTCTTTTCTGCAGTTTCCCGCGACGCAAGGTCTTGCGTTTTCAAAAGTTTGCCTCCTAAAGTACAATAGCACCCAATTTTGTGAGAGACTTAGACACAACGACACGCCAAACTTTGAGGAAACGTTTATTCAGTCGAAGACGTCGTTATGGATTACATTCCTCACCATTTCTCTCACGGCACCATCTATTCTAACGACGGCTTTCATTGGCTCATGGGGTGACAAGATCGACCGGAAACTTCCTCTGATACTGCCATGCATTGGTGGAGCACTTTCTTCCTTGTGTTTCCTGATTAACAGCGTGTTTGTCAAGTTACCTTTGCCTGTGCTGTTAGTTGGACCTATACTGAACGGGCTAACTGGCGGATTTGTAACGATGATCATGGCGACGTTCAGCTATGTGACTCACGTTTCGGAAACGAGATCTCGAACTTCTCGTGTTGCTGTCGTAGAAGCCATGTCCTTCATCGCCGGAACGCTGGGAGTGATATTAATGGGGATTATTCTTGATCGAGCTAGTTTTACTGTTTTGTTTTCTTTGACGTCAGTCCTGTTCGTCATTGCACTTATGTACGTTTTAATATTTGTAAAAAAATTGCAAACAGACTGTGGCCAAAGTCAATCCGACCAAAGACTAAGGCAGCGACTGGGGCACTATTTCAACGTGACTCACGTGAAGGAATCGATGGTTTGTGCGTTCAGAAGACGCGATGGCCATAATCGCTTACACCTTTGGATTCTGTTTTCTGTCATCGCAATACTAATGATTTGCACATCTGGTACGTCCTTCTGTCACGGATATTTGCGCTTTTCCTTTGATCTGGATTTATAAATACACCGGCCTTTTGTCGATATATAGTATTGTGAAAATCCTCTCCAAAAATAGGTGTAAGATGCAAGATTTCATCGCCAGCTTTTGTTCAGTGTTCAGTTCAGCGCTCATACCACAACCATCAAAACCATATCTACTCGAAGCAAGCAGGACAATTCCAGTGTCGTCATATTGTATATTGTCCTGTCTCCGTGTTGTGAAGCAAGAGGTCTATTGTCTGAAAGGAGTCCGGACAGATTCCACGCAGGCAGTTTTACTTAATCAAATCGCATTAAACTTCACAGTGAATATGGTTTCAGGTGTTCAATTTTCGATACAGGCCTACTAATTTAATACTAACAGTTTACGCTTTTCAAGTGCTCCCGAATTTTGATTTTCACTTTTCGAAATATAAACGAAATGACATTTTAAATACTTAATAGATATCTGATTGGTAATTGTGCTTATCTTGCAGGTCAGATGGACATTTTGCTGCTATTCGTGAGGCACTCGCCGTTGTCTTGGTCCTATGGTCTCTATGGTTACCTACAGGGGTTACACAACGGGCTCCGGAGCCTCCTTCTTTTATCCCTGCTGCCACTCCTCAAGAAGATCGGACTCCGTGACTCCACGCTGGTGCTCACGGGATTGGTGTCCAAAGTGGCAGGGTTGGTGCTGCTCGGCTTGTCCTCCAAAACGTGGATGGTGTTTCTAGGTATAGTTAAGCATTGTAGAGTCGCATTTACCTGTAGGTATTTATTTATATCAGTTAAAACTTATTTGAAAAGCGGCCATGAGAAAACATACTGCATGTTTGTAAATTTTAGAAGGCGATCTGGGGCAGTATTCTACACAGCTATGGGTCGTAAACTTATTCGATATTCCGGGAAAACATGATTTTGGGGATAGTTCTGGAGACTAAACAGATTAACTGGAAATGTCCCTTGAACATTTGCACAGAAGTGAGAGATAAACATATATTTCTAAACTTTGAAGAAACGTTCATCGAAACTTTAGAGGTCTTTTCGATTCGAAATTTGGGAAGAAGTAACAAAAACAATTATGTATTTGCAGTGCCTGTGGTGTCTATGTTAGAAGGTTATCCTTCTGCAGGGTGTCGTTCTTTGATGTCAAGAATGGTGGAGAAAGATGAACAAGGTCAGTACCTTGGTAAATTAACTTAGTAAAGCCTGTTTTAGTCTCTTTATTTCCGAATAACTTCAAATTGTTTTTTCGTAAGACATCCAGGTGGGCTTTTAGTGGTTAAGATATATGCTGAGTCTTGTAAACAACTTGAGAGAGGAGCCTTTTTCTCGAAGAGAAAGGAGAACGAATTTGGTATGATTAATTAACCAATGCATCTTTCACAAATACACACATTTAATATCTGCTTTTGCATCAGTCCAATACATATAAGTAGATTCGAATATTCGAAACCCAGTTTTCAATTCTAACAAAAGACTTAATTCCGGTGTAAATCCTGGATCTTTCACACATCAGTTGAGTCCATTGAACGTATTGCTCCGCGGAACCAAGCTCAGATCCATACCCGATGAAAGTATGAGTATAAATTTTGGTTTTCTTATAGAAAGTAGGGCATGCGTGTTGTCCGTATGGAAGTCGTGGGTGTAGAACTAGTAAAATATGTATAAACCTGTACAAACTGTTTATTTCAGGTAAAATATTCGGTGCTGTAGCCTCGATTGAAAGTATAGCTACTTTGTTGGCCTCCGTAATATTCAATAATATCTACTCTGCGACACAGTTCTACCCTGGGCTGACCTTCCAGATAATGGCCGGCCTTTGTAGCGTATCTATCGGATTAATGCTGTAAGTATATGGAGTACTTAAAATCACCATCAAAACTCACCACTGTCTTTCTTTGCATGAATGTTATTCCACCGCTCTTTTATCTGGTGCTGCCTCATTGGGACGACTTACGAAGGCAAGTAAGCCGCCCAGCACGAACCAATACACTGATACAGGTCAACCAGTCGTTGCACTATCCCCTTAAGAGAAAGTTACACCTTCCTCTTTTTAAGGTCTTAGGTATGACGCGACCCAGGATTGACCCTGGATCTCCAGCCTCCTGAACCGGAGGCGCTACGAACTGTGCTGTCGGGGCCGGTTAAATATAATCAGAGTGAGGCTCGGACTCACCTGCCTACATCCTTTGGTGACAGCGACCGTACATGCATATAGGCCGCTTTGAACAGTCTTATATACTCGTTGAAATTAACTGAATAATAACTATGTGACGCTGTTTCCTTTGATGAGTATTCCTAAATAAGTAAAACTTCTGTTTCAGACTCGTACACATCCATTTGATAGGTAATTGGTACAGTGATCTCGTTGAATCCGAAGCCCAAGAGGAACCTACTCACACCGAAAACATTCAGGATAGGGACGACGACGACTCCTCTATAGCAGTTACAAGATGATTGGCGGTTATGTTGTATGTTTACTACATGTATATTGGACACATGTATAGACAAGGGTGTACGGTCTGGTCTGCGAATGCAATGGAGGCATCTTTATTTCTATCTGAAAACCTAATTAAAGGACAAAACAGCGCCTAGCTAAAACATATTTCAGTGGAAAGCAGGATACTCAAACTTTCTTAAAAGCATCATGCTTTATTATTTTAATGAGATTTCACCCCATAACATGTAGCACAAAATGACAATACTGCACAAATGGCTGGTGTGAGTCAAGGCAGCCATGTTGAGAATTTTATCCATTCAAACACGTTGGTATCTGATTGCGCGGTTTAAGATGTGACGTAGCCTTTACCCATCCACTTCTTTGAGTAACAAAACTATTGCATAAGATATCACTTTGTTGTCGTTTAAAATGGTTTAGTTGAATGATACCCGATGGGCCGTTCACAAAGTGTTGTAGGACAGGTCCGTATCATTTACGGACCACCACAGACGTAAAATCATTTCATTTACAAGCCTTATAATATTCAACCATGGTATCACAAATTGTGTCAAACAGTAGCATACCGTCTCCTCCCAAACCGCATTCATCTCCCTAAATACATTTTTGTCATTCAATTTAACATTTAGTCAGCAGTTTTTAAATAATAAATTTATCAGAATCTGTGCAAACTGCATTATTGATGCCGAAAGTTTATGGGAATGAGATGACGGCATTTCACCGGACAACGCTTAAAATATATTAAAAATCTTATGATATAATTTCTTTTCTCTGAATTTATTACAACTGAAGAATATAAATTTTGCTCCTTCGTCTTTCTCCCATACAAAATTGAAGAATAAAATCAAGCGACAGTAGAATGTTTAGATCAGCCTCATTGGTGCTTAGATTTATTTCCATTTATTTCAGAATTGAGTATGAATCTAGTTGCACAACAGTCCTGTTGTGCAACTTTAACAACAGTTAAATTTTGTAAACATTTAATTGAGCTCAAAATCACCAGGACAACCGCTCCGGAGGCTTTTACCTGAACCATGAATAGTCCGGCCGTGCATCTGCAGCTAGGCTATTGAAACAGGGTCGATGGAGTTCCTTGTAAATGATATAGTAGGCCTGCTGTATCAACAGTTCAAGCAGTGGAAGAAACATTCTTCCAGTATGTCTAATTTCCGAGAAAACTATATTTATCACTTGGGCGGGCTTCCCTGGCCGAAGTGCACAACTTCTATCTGTCCTAGGCTACTGCTTGGACTATTATACGGAAAATACCTTCGACTTTAGAAAGATAGAGTAAACGTTACGTCAGCTTGCCCTAGATAATGGAGACGTGCTGAAGCTGTGTCAAGACCAAGTTTCACGAAACTTTTTACTGGGTTGAAAAAATCTAAAAAAAATATTTAAAAATTTAAATATTTAGCCTTTCAGTAGACTTAAACATTAGTCAAGCGCTGTCTTTCACTTTAAGTAAGACAGTTCAAAATTGTGACGCATGTTCTTACCGCTGTATTGTAATGATTTGATTCGTTTTGAAGGATATTGCTGTATTTTTTTCATTTTTAAGCAAATTTTACAAATTTTGGTTCAATTGTCCTTTGGCTTGAGTGTTAGGAGGGCTGAACTTCACGGTAAATGTGGATTTCTTTATCATCCATTATCACTATAACTACAGAAAAGGGAAGGGTAGAGGTGGCAAATGTGTTTTGTACACACCTTCATAGCCGCTACATGCAGGCTAATTTGTTTTCGTTCCCAGACTACCTCTGCTCAAAACACTTAGACTAGTCCAACATTTGATATTAATTATGACATTAGATTTTTATAGATAAATTAATGCTTTTTACTTTAGATATGCAGTTGTATATACTGCAAATACGTATTCTTATGCATTCATTTTTATACACGTAGGTCTCAAAGGGATATAAGCAAATTATGTATTTTGAATAAGTTACCTTGTTTACATAAAGGTTTAGTTCAATCAGACAATTACTGTTTCTATTTAAATACTTGTCAATACCCATTTTGCTTCCATTGTTCTCCGTCGTATAAGTGAGATACTCTTGCGTACGGCGTAAAACACCAATCAAATAAATCAAATACATTGTTCTCAGCGTCTTGATGGCATCCAGGAAGGGATCGGTTATGGTCTGTGTTGTCTTACTTAACGTGCGCTAAAATAGACCGTCAATATGATTAATTTATTCGACTGTTGTTTAACTCCATATATATATATATATATATATATATATATATATATATATATATATATATAAATGTAACATCTGTATATAGGCCTGTGCATGTGTTACTGTGCTGCTACATGTATTCTCACTTTTTTTCTTATTATTATTTTTTTGTATAAAGTTCACTGCTTATTCAAAGAAATAAAATTTGAGACAAAAAAAATATTTCACCTTAGTTTGGTATTGTTGACGTACAACCTATTCAACAAAGTGACAGTTGTTGTTGTTGCACAAGGAACCTTACATACATGTAAGTTGACATCTTGTCAAAACCGACATTTTCTCGTTGTACAGGGCATGGAAGAAAATGTTTTCCTTCCTTCTCTCTTTTGCTCTGTATTTATTTATTTGGTGTTTTACGCCGAACTCAAGAATATTACACTTACACGACTGCGGTCAGCGTTATATGGTGGCGGGAAACCGGGCAGATTCCAAGGGAAACCCACCACCATCGGCAGGTTGTTGCCAGACTAAAAATGTTTTCAGTTGGTTTTATTATTTAGTTGCATGAAATAATGCTCGTCCTCTTTTTCTTCAACTAGTCACAGATCGCTTCTTCAAGTACTAATCGGTGAACATGTATATTGTGAATGAATGGCCATTGGCGTCTGCATGGTGTCTTCAACACGGCGATCCAGTGAGAACAGTGTGATTCTTTCAGTTACATGTATATATATTTACGATTCACACCATCATAATTTTGCAGCAATTTATCCCACTGACTGCCAACACAGTGGCTGTCCTGCCGGGTGTTACATTTCTTTAAAGTTACAGGGTCTGAACAGAAGTTGGAGGCTTTCACTCCACTTTCAATTAAGACATCAGTTACCGGCTTATTGTTTATCGTGACTGATGTGAATAATATAATGCATGAATGGCCCGCTGTCCATATTGCAAATTCATGCATTATCCAGTATTGCCAGAGGGCAACTGTTCTTGACCGTCAGTTCTTACTGCCCGGTGTATTGTCGGCCTCTCTATATCAAAGCACCCGAAGCTTTCAATGTCCGAGTAAGGAGAGAATTTATACTCGTGGACAAAAATAAACCCAATTTTAGAGTTGTAGTTTATTTGTGGTATAATTTGGCTAAACATGTAGATGTGGTCAGTTGATGAATAAAATATAACTTTCCAGTCCCATGGAAATACGGATGCATAGAAATATAAGTAATAACATTTAAGTAGGATTCTGCCTATTGCTTCATGTATTCCAGCCAGCATTGTAGGACAGCATTTATTAATGTGTATGAATTAAGATAACGATGTCATTACGTTGGAAAGAAAACATTTGGGGGAAAATGCATCTGGATTTACCTGGAGAAGTGGTGACTCTTTAATTGGTTTACATGCGCTCTATGCGCCGAGAGCTGGATTCGAACATCCGACTTCTTGGTCAAATGCTTGGAGTGCAGAACAAAAGCCCTCGAGACATAATCCCTTACGACACGAGCTCTCTGTAGCAATTGTTTCAATTCTGAAAATGCACCCACATTTATGCACACGTATTTCAAATGTAGAAACATGTTCTTTATTTGTAAGTCATTTTTTCCTTCTAAAAAAATCAAATAAAAAAATGAAAACAACATTTCTTAGCAGGAAATATCGTTTTTTAAATAATATTGTGGAGAAAACTAAGATACAACCTCTATATAACACCTTTATAATACGACCATTCATCTAGAACTGACGCGTTCCAAGGAAATAAGTATTATTATTTTTCATTGTTTTTTTAGCAATGTTCTTGAAAAATATACACCTATAGACTGAGAATAAATATATTTCAATGTTCATTCAAGCTTTGTCTCATTTTGTCTTATTTCTCATTTTGTATCTCAAAATTCATCATTTTTATTTCCTTTTCCACATTTAAAATATTTACTTGTGGGCATTTGTACATGATTGGAATAAGGGCTAAGGGCTCGTGTCTAAAGGACACGCGTCCTACTGGCACCTGTCCGTATTTAAGGGCTCATGTTTGCGCACCAAATGCTAGGCCTGTCTACAAAGTGACGACCCCTATTGTCGACTGCATGTGCTAATGACGCTAACAACTGGTCCAGCTGAAAGGAGCTCTGGAAAAAAATACCCCAGTAAACGCATACTTAGAGAATGGTGAAGGATTTTTACACCGTCCAGTAAATATCAATTGCAGTTGTTTTCTTCTGAACAATTTCAAGACATTGCTTGTTTTTAAAAAAATGTGTGTGTGTGTGTATGTGGGAATATACGTCTTGTTTTCTCTTTGAAATTATTATAAGTTTATTATAAGCGTAAACACAGATATGGCTCTGCATTAATGTTATATGTAGGCCTTGTATGTAAAAGGCATTAAGTCGGTTGTTTAGACAGACATGCTTATATACACACATATCCGCCTCTGTATATTCCAGTAGGGTTGACAATACACTGTGCATATATATGTTTGGACAATAAACTATAGACTTATACAGATGTGTTGACAACTTTGTTCATTTTTATATTTTGTGTATAAAACTTTAAAAAGAAACCCAATGTAAAAGCTCATAATCGGTTTAATATACAGGCGCCTTGTCAAAACCATAGCTATACATGTTACCTGTATATTTACATCGTTATAGATTTTCCTGTATATAAGTATCTGCAGACTCTGGACCTGCATTTGCAACGATATTTTCTCTGTTCTGGACAACCTTTTGTCAAACTCAGTAAGTCTTGTTTTAATTTCTTCGAATGATCTCTTTATATTTCAGAAATCCTCTACTATCACATTGTTTTTGACTAAGGCATACAACTACCCAGGCTCATTCCTTTATTGCAATTAATCTCAATTATTGCATAACATAATTTCTCCACATAGACAAGATGAGATATTTCTTATGAGAGTCCTTTTGTGTTTTTTTTTTCAGCGTTGGATGAAATTAAATAATAATATACGTTTTATGTATGTGTGCACATAAACCCATATATAACCGCGATGTATACACAGTATGCACCAACATCTATGAATAGTTTTATCCATATGTGCAATTCAGCATATGTATTCAGCGTGAAGACTGAAGATTAAGTTCAACTGATCTGTAAAAAATAAATCTTACTTTAAGTTTTCATGTTTGATATGTTGTTGTCCGCACCAAATGTACCATTAATTCCGCGTGTATGTCCTCCCCACTGTTATCTTGAATTCTTAGTTAACTAGCTATTCAGTATGACCACTAGCTCTTTTGAGGTTAATCATTTGTCAGTTTACCGTAATTGTACTTAGTGCGTTTTGGTAGCAAAACTTCTATCAGGTCTACCCTTTGATGTTCTTTGACCCACAATTCAGAGCGCTCATTTGGTTATCTAATTATCCTTGTTAATTAAGTTAAATATGACATATTATAATATTAACGCATCGTTTTTGTTCCCGTCTTACGCTTGTATATAGAGACCTCGTTCGCTAACAAACACCTGCCAGAACAGATGTTCGCTGCGCGCCATACTAGATTTTCATTGGCTGAGCGCCGCGCGTGCTATTTATAACCAGCCTCACAAAGGCCGTCAACAAAGAGCACGCGCTAGCGGTCACTTCAGATCAGACGGTATGATCGCCGCATAAAGAAAGGCCAGGTGTAGATAGCATTAGACTTTAACGCAGACAAGGTAAGTCCAGTCATATTTCCGTAAATTTTTGAAGCGTTGTGTCAGTTTTTCTTAGGTAAAAAGGACAACCAAATGGCTGTAACCATTCGTTTGATTCAGCCTCTTTTGTGTACTACTGTCCAATATTTAACGTGTGTTAATGGAGCATGGAATAATGTCATCTACGGAAACATTTGTGTCCATTTCCGGTCATGTCGAGAAATTGTCTCTATAGAAATGTTTATGTACATATGTATACATACAAATTTTGATTCTGTAGTTATATTAACCCAATACAAAGCAGACGCTTGTATCTCGTTTTTGCCTTAGTTTTGTTATCTTGAAGACAATGACAGCGAGACAAGCAATAGGCATACATGTCAAGTACTGCATCGCCAAACTATCGCTGAAAAACTGGTAATATGGAGTAAATCCACAATCATTCATCCATGTACAGTATCTGGAAGATGTATATAGTATGCCATTTTAATGCTCTCTCTATATATATGTACAGACACACGGACACGCCAGCTTTTTGTCGTATCACTAAGTAAAATATTCTTTAGTACAGCGTAAAACACCAATGAAAGAAGTAAATAAATAAATATCCATCTGTAGCATAGGCCAATACCAATTATAAGGTATAAACTATCTTTCTGACTAATCCGTCATTTGTTTAGCGGTATTATTATTGCTTTTAACTTTTGAAATCTTTACAGCATGTATGTTGGTAGTGCTAATGTTATTTTTTCAACAAATCCGTGTCAAGCAAATGCGATGCTGTCTTACATGAGCAAAGCAGTCGGGTGATCTTCCCACTGGGTTCTTATTTGCCTGCAGTTAATTTACTTACAGAGACACTTTGTTCGTCATTCTTACCTCCCAGCTGGTTTTACTTACGCCAAACAAAGGATGTTTAACTCTGAGATACGGGGGGTACGTCTGTTTACGTCTATCCCCCAGGCCTGTGTCAATGACAACACAAAGCGCCGTTCCTTATTGGCATGTGGTCATTAACTCGGTAATTGCCTCTAATCAGTGACATTTGGAAACTAACATGTGGAACGGATTGTCAACACTCTAATCCCCACACAATCTCACTCACACCTTTATTAACTTCGAAACCTAATACACTTCAATCTTCACGCACAGTTATAGTATACCCTGATCTTCGCATACATCTGTTGGTCTTTCTGAATGGAAACCAATAAAACCATGCCCACCTTCTTCTAGTCAAGATTCAGTATATGCCTACTGGCGATAACGTACAGAGTTGATTTTGTATGTAAGCTATATATAAGACTCGTCCAACATTAAAAAGTAACCCACAAGATTTGACTGTACACAAATAACAGCTCTTAACCAAAACAGTTTTAAACGAGGACGGCCTCTAATCCGTATAATAAAGCTTTAAACCCTTTTTTGGCTCCAGAGTAATGGTGTTTACTGAAAATTAGTTACATTTCCTGTTCTTGTGTTAACTTTACCAAGAGTACATTGATTTTAATTAACTAAGTCTAAAAAGAGGCCGAACAGTTGGTATAGGGCGATAGCCTGGGGAGGAATCCTCGAGCGAATCACTCGCCATTTGGTCAACACTAAATAAATGATATGACTGTTTGTCCGAGATGACCGGGGGCGTCGGTCACACTGCACTGACCTCATCTATAACTAGAGCAGAACCAGAAAGCTATTTTCACCTTTACTCATATATGTGCCCCAGTAAAACGAGTTTTTTTTTAAATTTGGTCTTGGTTTATATTGCTGTATATTTTTTGCACGTATATGTAGCCTTTACAATGCGGTAGATTGTATGCCACAGTTATATTTACGGATTTAAGTAGGGTAAAGCCCATAACATATCAGCGACCCACTCACTGGCTTTAAAACCTAAGTATACAATTATAAGTACAACCGATAAACGTGGACATGTTTGAAGCTCATGTCTTGAAGGAACTTGTATGCATAAGGTGTAGCAACAGAATGAGTAGTAGAACATATCAGAGAGAAAAACGATTGTGAGTAATCAGACCATATGTTGGCAACAAAATTCCCGATTCCTTTATGTCCATTTTTTATGAATGTATTTAAATATTCTGCTTAGAAAATTGAGATATTATAGTTTCTGTTTTGTTATAGTTATAGATTTTACATCGATTTTTCAACCATTCCTCACAGTAAGTTATAGAAAGCACAACAAGAGTGCTCGTATTTTAATAGTATGTGTTGATTAAAAAGAGCTTAATGTATACATGGAAATCCCTAGGCTACCGCAGCCAGTGCGTTTGGGAGACTTTTTACATTGTTAAGCCAAATGCTGACTAAGTTAATTATTTAAGCTGAATTCTGACTGGCTCGGGTCGATACTTGGCACCTCGTCGCATTATTGTCTGCACTTATTGTGTAGCCTGGTCTTGTGCTAACAGATGTACATTAGGTAACTTTTCCTGCCTGTTCTGAAGTACCCGTTAAAAGGGCTCTATTGCTCACCCTTCAAAACCAATTTCACTGACAGATGGTAAGAGTACTGCTGGGAATTTAATTGCCTATCTTAACTTAGGATTGTTGGCAGTAGGATTGAGAACGCATCGATGGCTCTCTATATTCTGATTATCTCTTGTTTCGCCAGCAGGCGCAGACGAGTGACAAGGACAATGGCGTCTCCGGCCAATTTACTCTCCCACAACAGCTGGGCCGTGACCAAGAACGACAACCTGCTCATCCAGAGACTTGTAAGTTGGTACTTTAACAATTGTCTGTTTAGTTAACATGTTTTTGTGTACGTTTTCGTTAAGTACCCGTGCACGCGCGAGCCAGGTGGTAATGTTGTGTCATATAGATGTAACGTGTGTGTCACGGACGCTCCCGACCATGCACTAATACAGATGTACTCAAGTCGAACGTCTATAGAATAAATAACGCATTACTTTGACTGTAAAGGCATATTTCACAATTAAATTTCAAAATTAAACAAAAATCAAAAATATAAAGTGAAACATAATGCAAGCGAGATTTGTCGCGTTAAATTTTAGTAATCAATAATATTATATCCTTTTGCAGAACTTGGAATGCCGCTTTTCAACGTGTTTCTCGGGGACAGTGGAACGGACATTCCCAACGTCAGGTAAATTCCTCAACAATAATTCTGATTGACACTGATTGGTTTTCCCTAGAACTTTTCTCCACAATTCTCCAAATTATGCTTAGAAAAGCTTTATATGCTATGATCTTCATGACCAAACATTATTGAAAGATATTCACACAGAAGGAAATAATATACGTAAGGAGAATGGGGGGGGGGGGGGGGGTTGTTGGGTTTTTTTTAATTCGTTTTTTATTCCATGATAGATTTCATTTTTATGATCGAGTATCTTGGAGCTTGCCATGTATATGTTTATACAGTAGTTTACATTTGACGATGGACTGACACCTATCATCAGCTATTCACACGTGATGTAGTATAACATGTCTTCTTCTATGTTCAGGATCTCGACTGACCCAGTGTGCCTTATATAAGGCGGCCTTACATGCTGACGAAGCCGGCTTACAGGTTATCGAGGAAAACATAGACCACATAAACAACGATATTGTGGTTGGTGAGTTCAGACTTCTTTAATGACTTATATAGACTCCTATTACCGTCGCGTTCCAATTTACTGTGGACGTTTGTACACCGGATGTGCAAAAATGTATTTGTTCCATCGTAATCATATTTTCTGTGGAAGGATTTAGACTTTTAAAGAGTATAATAAACATGATTGAGGACAGCTTATATGATTTTTCTTTGTAATGATGTAGTTACCGTGCGTTGAACTCATCCAGATGAAAGACGTCAGCAATATTTAGTTATATTACACAAGAGCAGATATTTTTGACAAGATTTTACTCATTGTTCGTCTTCATCAGAGAAGTTGTTTACAGTCAGAACAGGTGTTAAAAATTTGTTGTCCCCTTTCTACAAACAGACAAATGCTGCCCTCGACACGCGGACATCTTCGAACGCCATCCCTTCGCTATCGGGTCACGACGTGAAGACCATTGGTCTCTGGTCAGCTACATGGTCCGAAGAGGTCACTGTCCATGCTGGCCAAGAAGGTCGTGTAAGGTGACCGCCAGGAAAAGACTGGTCCACATAGCGGCTGCCCAGGGACATCACTGGTTTCTCAGATATCTCATTGACAAAGGTTCAAGCGTGAACTGCTCCACGTCTCCCATGAACTACACGCCTTTGTTCTTATCAGTCACACGGAAACACAGACCCATTACGCAGCTGCTGCTCTCCGAAGGCGCCGACGTCAACGCCAAAACGTTCTCAGGGAAGACGCCGCTGATGGCGGCTATTGCTTTGGGCGATATAAAAACTGTAGAGTCTCTTCTGTTTTCACATAACTGTGACGTTAATGAAGCATCCAGGCGGGGTATTACGGCCCTAAAGGTGGCCGGATGTTGTAACAATGTTGAATGTGCCAGGTTGCTGCTTCAGCGAGGGGCCTCTCCGGACATTGAAGATGCTCAGGGACAGTCTCCTATATTCGACGCTGTACACAACAATAATGTTGAGATGTTAAACTTACTGTTGAAGTATAACGCCAAAGTCAATGTCAACAGTCGACGAAACAGAACCCCACTTCATTATGCCTTAGAGAAAGGTTAGTACCTTTGCTGACTGCATTTGTGTAATGAAATAACAAATATGATGCATTTGACCTGAATTTCGTAATACGCTAAGTTACTCATTTACCTAGAGTTCTTGATCCGAGAAAGGTGTTTTGAAGTTTGTATGGAATGTATAGAATGATATTCTACAAGAAAAACTTAAAGTTTCAGCTCCAAAAGAATTCTATTTATAACCTTTAAAATGCACGATGTGTGTAATTTTCGGGAAAATACAGTATTTATAAATACGAGCGTTCAAAAAATATTGCTGTTAATGCCGTTCGAGTAAAGCAAGTAATAGCTCGGTTGGTTCTTTGAATTTGTGATTGTACATATCATGTAGTACTTAAGAGCAATCACGAATTTCATTTTTTTTTTTTTCACTTTCAGAAAATTTAGTCATGGCGAAGAAGCTCATGCAGAATGGTGCTGACTGTAATGTAAAGTGTAACGGATTACCTTTATTGATGACGTATGCACACAATACAGAGGCGCTCCAATTATTGGTGGATCATGGTGCTGACGTCAACCTTCAGGATGATAAAGGGTACTCGGCCTTTCACGTGGCGGCCCTATGTGGCTACAGGGAGGCCATGGACCTTCTTTTACAGTCTGGTGCTATCCATGATTTGTCAAGCTTTGACGGCAAGACGCCATTGTCTCTGGCTTGTCAAGTGGGAAGAGAAGATGTTGTGGAAAACTTGTTGGCTCTAGGTTGTGATGTGAACAAGCAGGACAAAGGTGGAAATACGGCTCTTCACTATTCAGCATTTCAAGGTAATGAGTTGATAGTGTTGGATCTGCTCAATGCTGGTTCTAATGTGGATGTACAGAACGTGGTAGGCGCAACACCCTTATGGAATGCGGTGTACATGAACCATCCCCACGTAGTACGAGAGTTTCTCTTGGCTGACGCTAGCGTCGAGTGCTGCAGCTCAGGTATGCAACCTTCGGAAGTGGAAATTGAATGTCTGTATCCAGAGCCTCGCTCTCTTCTTTGGGTCGCCATTGACCAATCAGCAGCTGAGATCGTCAGGTGTTTGCTGGAGGCTGGCGTTCCATTGTACCGGGAATCGTGGATCACATCCGGAGACTTTCCAGCCTCTTTGAAGATCACAAGTTGCCTTAAAGATCTTCTTGCCAAAATGGCCTCCAAGCCGCCATCTTTGTTGGAACAGTGCCGCACCACTGTGAGACGTTATATCAAAGACAAATCGGATTTGTCTATACGATCAACTGTTGATCAATTAGTTTTGCCAAAGGTATTAAAATCCTTTGTTATTCTCGAGGATCTTTGAATATTGACGATTTAAACGTCATTTCCCTTGCATTTACTACACATTGTGCAATAAAACATTGTTTCATATGTTGTAATTTCGTGTCATAACTATAGCATTTTCTTAAGACTTACTTTTTTATTATCTCACCAAAATGCCTTGCATTTAAAATATTTATATACACTGCCATCGACCAGAACAATACAGAGCCTTTATATAGACATATATATTTATCGTAACTAACTTATTTATGCAAACATATTACACTTTTTGGTGTATTGAGTCAGGTGTGCATCATTTACTTGTGCTTGACGTTGGATTATACTGTACGGACTCAGTATGTTGTTGTTGTTTTCGGCCAGAGAATAGCCCCACGGCATTTATATACATCTATATATATCATCAACATGTTGTGACCTTACCGTGAAAACGGAGTTGTCAGAAATATTTACTTGCTCGCGCCTTTTTTTAATTATTATTATTATTATTTCGTTGCCAGGCATAAAATTTAATTTACAAGAAAAGTTTTAGCTCTTATATAAAATTTGAAAAGGACCTAAATAACGTACTTACATATGAAAAGTACTCATTCATTTAGGTAAATATAGCGATGTTCGTTGTATCTACAGTTGTTATTTTTGAGAGTGTTTTGTGGTATGTCCTTATTTATTTAAGTTATTTGGTTTAAATAAAATGGTTTGCATCTAATTCTTGTCATTTTTTTGTTTTGTTTTATATATATATATATATATATATATATATATATATATATATATATATATATATATATATATATCGCTTGTGAGGGAAATTTGGTTTTAGTGACACATTCGAAAATATGGTTTCCGTAGACTCCAGCCCTGTAAAATTATGCAATATTTAACCACCACGTCAAGCTTGTTAAATGTGTTCAAGCACTTGATACTGTCGACCTTTACAAATCACAGGTATGGGTTGATGGCTTCCTTGGTTCTGGCCGAATATATATTGCAGCCAAATTTCTAGAAACTCACTTACATGTCATGTGTGTGAAGTAATGAGGGACCTCACGAGGGGTCACTCGACTTTTAAACACTAGCGGATTAACGTGTCTGGTAATACATGCCCCAGTAATCTTTTATCGAAACGAAAGGTGTGTTAACGCCGCCAATGCCGCGCCCGAACGTAAGTGAAAATGGATTTGTTATCCCACTATATTGGTGGAAGTCTTATTGCTCCATGTCTACTAGGCTTTGCCAACCATTGATTCTTGGATTAATTACTTCTTGATTAACGCCATTCTCAAGTATTTTTCACTTATTCAACAACTGTCAATTTTATATTGGCGAAGGAAACTTAAGGGCACACAAGGGGTAAACCACCGACAGTTTTGTCTGACATACATATCATATTGTCATATTGGAGGAAGACAGTTTTGTGTGACATACGGATCATATTGTCATATTGGAGGAAGACAGTTTTGTGTGACATACGGATCATATTGTCATATTGGAGGAAGACAATTTTGTGTGACATACAGATCATATTGTCATATTGGAGGAAGACAGTTTTGTGTGACATACGGATGATATTGTCATATTGATGGAAGACTTTTGTGTGACGTACAGATCATATTGGAGGAAGACAGTTTTGCGTGACATACGGATCATATTGTCATATTGGAGGAAGACAGTTTTGTGTGACATACAGACCATATTGTCATATTGGTGGAAGACAGTTTTGTGTGACACACAGATCATATTGTCATATTGATGGAAGACAGTTTTGTGTGACGTACAGACCATATTGTCATATTGGAGGAAGACAGTTTTGCGTGACATACGGATCTTATTGTCATATTGATGGAAGACAGTTTTGTGTGACATACAGACCATATTGTCATATTGGTGGAAGACAGTTTTGTGTGACGTACAGATCATATTGGTGGAAGACAGTTTTGTGTGACGTACAGATCATATTGTCATATTGGTGGAAGACAGTTTTGTGTGACGTACAGATCATATTGTCATATTGATGGAAGACAGTTTTGTGTGACGTACAGATCATATTGGAGGAAGACAGTTTTGCGTGACATACGGATCATATTGTCATATTGATGGAAGACAGTTTTGTGTGACATACAGATCATATTGTCATATTGATGGAAGACAGTTTTGTGTGACGTACAGATCATATTGTCATATTGGTGGAAGACAGTTTTGTGTGACGTACAGATCATATTGTCATATTGGTGGAAGACAGTTTTGTGTGACACACAGATCATATTGTCATATTGATGGAAGACAGTTTTGTGTGACGTACAGACCATATTGTCATATTGGAGGAAGACAGTTTTGCGTGACATACGGATCATATTGTCATATTGATGGAAGACAGTTTTGTGTGACATACACACCATATTGTCATATTGGTGGAAGACAGTTTTGTGTGACGTACAGACCATATTGTCATATTGGTGGAAGACAGTTTTGTGTGACATACAGACCATATTGTCATATTGGTGGAAGACAGTTTTGTGTGACGTACAGATCATATTGTCATATTGGTGGAAGACAGTTTTGTGTGACGTACAGATCATATTGTCATATTGGAGGAAGACAGTTTTGTGTGACATACAGACCATATTGTCATATTGGTGGAAGACAGTTTTGTGTGACGTACAGATCATATTGTCATATTGGTGGAAGACAGTTTTGTGTGACGTACAAATCATGTTGTCATATTGATGAAAGACAGCTTAAGTGGTCTTCAGCAGACTCACACAAAAATACCAGCTTGTGTTGTATGAACACAAACTTTTGTTCTTTCCAACAAAAGTCTTGTTTGTCATTTGAACAGTTTTATCTTGTATTAAATTAACACAAGGTCTGTGTTTCATTATTACACATCATTACTTCACATTTATTTAACACATGTTTGTTTTGGGGTAACACATTTCTGTGTTGGGGTAACACATTTCTGTGTTGGGTAAAACATGTTTGTGTTGGGGGTAACACATGTTTGTGTTGGGGTAACAAAGGTTTGTATTGAGGTAGCACATGCTTGTGTTGGGGTAACCCATTTCTGTGTTGGGTAACATATTTGTGTTGGGGTAACCCATTTCTGTGTTGGGGTAACACGTGTTTGTGTTGGGGTAACATATGTTTATGTTGATGTAACACATTTCTGTGTTGGGGTAAAACATGTTTGTGTTGGGGGTAACACATGTTTGTGTTTGAGTAACACATGTTTGCATCGGGTAATACATGTTCATGTTGGGGTAACACATGTTCATGTTGGGGTAACACATGTTTGTGTTGGAGTAACACATGTTTGCATCGGGTAATGCATGTTCATGTTGGGGTAACACATGTTTGTGTTGGGGTAACACATGTTTGTGTTAGGGTAACCCATTTCTGTGTTGGGTAACATATTTGTGTTGGGGTAACCCATTTCTGTGTTGGGGTAACACGTGTTTGTGTTGGGGTAACATATGTTTATGTTGATGTAACACATTTCTGTGTTGGGGTAAAACATGTTTGTGTTGGGGTAACCCAGTTCTGTGTTGGGGTAATCCATTTCTGTGTTGGGGTAAAACGTGTTTGTCTTGGGATAACATATTTCTGTGTTGGGGTAACACGTTTGTCTTGGGGTAACCCATTTCTGTGTTGAGGTAACACGTTTGTGTTGGGGTAACACATTTCTGTTTTGGGGTAACGCATTTCTCTGTTGAATGAAACTGCACAAACTGCGTAGATGACCGCTTCTTGTCCCCAAAGCCTCACGAACAGGGTGAGTGGTGAAATATACAAATTATTTTATGTCCATGCAAGACCAGACCTGGGGTAGTCTTTGTCAATGGCATGATAATTATCACAATATCACTTTACACACACACCTGTCGACAGAATTTAAAGAAAAAATTGAATGGCATAGGGCATTGCCTGTGCAACATGTGAAAGACAATCTGACTGGGCATTTTGAGATCACGAAACTTACCGAGACTATATACATAAGTGTAAGATTTATTTATTTCATTGGTGTTTTACGCCGTATTCAAGAACATTTCACTTATATGGCGGTCAGTATTATGGTAGGGGAAACCTGCAGAGTTCGGGGGATAGTCACGACCATGCTGGCAGACTTTCCCACGTACGGCCAGAGAGGAAGCCAGCATGAGCTTGACTTGACCGCAAAGCGAACTGCTGACGTGCTAACCCCCTCGGCCACGGAGGCCCCATGTATACGCCTACAGATGAGAGTCATCGACGTAGGGAATTCCGTCAAAAAGTTATGACAGAGAGAGCCTGGCGTCGTTATATGGATATTCACTGAATAAGTAATGAGAAGTGAATAAAAACATCCTGGCGTCGTTATATGGATATTCACTGAATAAGTAATGAGAAGTGAATAAAAGCATTCTATGATGATCACCCTAACCACTTATATGGTAGAGGCTTCCTGTTGGATGTAGGAGTGTTATGCAGGATTCTCTTTTCGAAATTATCGAGCTATATTAGTGATAAGCACTGTCTAGTACTAATTATTCATTATTAGTCCAGAAAATGTCATTCACACTTTAGTGCTAGTGTTAACGGACAAAAGTTTGGTCACAAAAGTAATCGTGAACATTTCTTAACCAACATACTACAGGAACCAAATACTAGACACAAAACATTATAGTTGAAAGTGGTGGAGAATCTGTACAGCGAGACCAGTGCAATAAAACTCTACAGATCCATCGACCAGAGAAACTGTCAGTTGCAATTTTAACCCATTCACCTCCTTGAACCCTCGACACGCACGTTTCATTGTTAGAAGTACTCACTGGGCTATCGCGGAAAGTTGTACCACAGTGTTCTCAAAAGGCTAAGGAATTATCAGCTCGCTACCTGGAAAGATTTTGTAGCCGTAATCTCCAGTGAAATGACAAAGTATATACAGCTATGAATTAATAGATTTTTTTTTAACTAAAAAACTTTTCTTTTACTAATTTACTACGTTATATTAATAGGGTTGATTTCCACCATTGGTAATAACTCCGGGAAAACCCCGAATTTGACAGACGTTTAAAGCCCCTTCTCCATGCGTCTTCTGAATTCTGTCAAGATTACATGACGCGACGTGATGATCATGGTACATCTTGTCCTCAGCAACAATGGTCGTCATGCATGGATAAAAAGGTGACAAGGTGTATTATGACACGGTCCAAGGTAACTACGACATGCTAGGGGTGAACAACGAATTGTACTGATGTAAGTAAGAATGTGCAATGATTACATCAAGAGTATAGCGAAGATGTTAAGACGATGTGCTGCGAAGTGACCAGAAACCAACACGATTTACCATGCATTACTTATTTATTTATTTATTTATTTGATTGGTGTTTAACGCAGTAGGCCTACTCAAGAATATTTCACTTATCCGACAGCAACCAGCGTTGTCGTGAAAGGAAACCGGACAGAGCTTGGAGGAAACCCAACGACCGCCTTGAGAGGAAACCAGCATGAGCTGGATTTGGACTCACAGCGATCGCATTTGTGAGGGACCACAGATGACCCTCAAGGATAGATAAGATGGAGAAAGATACAAAACAACGTATCTATGATATAATGTAGTCAAGATACTCTCAGGCCAAGGTGACGATGTTAACAGTTTTCATGGCGTGAAACCCGAAAACTTTCGTCTAAATCCCACTTGGGTGACACTAGCGAGACGGGAGGAAAACCCGCTGTTGAATGATGCTACAATACTTCGACGTTGCGGGTCCCTGAAGGCCAACGACCAAAAAGCGTGAACAAGCTGTTTAATCTCCTCTGATCATGCTTATGAAAGATTGGTGGGTGCATGAGTTGTTGGAAGAGTAAGCCATCCTATGTAGACCATCCATTAACGTGTTGATCTAGAGATGTTGCAACTTGGTGGACTCCTCGTCGAGAAGTCAGAAAGGAAAGTTTTTAGGAAAGCCGTTTCAGGATGGCCTCCAGACTCGCTATAATGAACGGTGTGCTATCTATAGCAACAAGGGATTATTCAAGAGTCTGGAGTAAGCATGTGGTTTGCAGACTGCTCATAACATTATCAGTCGTCTTGTTACTAAAGACACTTGTTGCTGCCTCGCTTCGCGCCCCACACTTATAGGTTAAAGCAAGGAGCCATGACTGGTTGGCCCGTTGTCAGTATAATGGGTGGGGTGTCATGCCTGGTGTCTTCATAATGATGACGGCAGTACTTTGGCGGCAGTAAGTGAGTGCATGGGGTTTAACGTCGTACTTAACAATTTTTCAGTCATATGACGACGAAGGAATCCTTAGAGTGCATGTAATGTGCCTCCTTGTTGCGATTTTCCACCACTCTTTGATTCAGTGCACACTGAGACGACTTACCGAAGGCAAGTAAGCCGCCCCGCCCGAGCGATTATACTGATACGGGTCAATCACTTGTTGCACTATCCCCTTCATGCTGAACACCAAGCGAGGAAGTTACAACTTTCTCTTTTCAAGTCTTAGGTGTGACTCTACCCAGGATTGACCCTGGATCTACCGCTCCCGAGGCGGACGCTCTACCAACTGTGTTGGCGGCAGTATGTGTACAATCGCCTGATCATGGCCCCTTGTTGTCATGTGAATAAAAAATTGTTAAATGCAACGTTAAACTGCAAGCATCCATTCATTCAGTACAAAGATAGTAGTGGGTAGTAGTAGATCAAGTGTTTCAAGCTATGAGGCACATGTTAAGCGATATAGGATGTCAAAAATTTGAGGATAACGATGTTGGTACCTGTCGATCAAATTTTCGTTAACATATCGATTCTATATCTTTACATTGGCCACTGAAAAATTAAAGATAAACACGTCTAACACGATCGGCAAAATTCCAATTTCGATCGCCATGACAATAATGTGGTAGACATAGTGTATATACACACATCGTGGTTGCATGCATGGTGGTCTGCTCTTAGTTGATTTAAACCAGCGAAATTTGCGATGGACAAGCCTTTAAGGCTGGAAGATGCTGAATGTTTTGGCAATGAGGATTATATCTATATAAATCATTTTAAAAACAACACAGAAGTAAAAGAAACAAATCATACAGGGTCTATTGAACGTAATAGAAGGTTTATATATATAAAAGTACATTTATCATTAAAAGGCCTAATTCCCTATCAGTAACAGGGCCAGCTATTCTTTTCTTTTCCCTTTTCAAAATCTTCAGAAGAGATCAGACGTCTAAATTTCACAATATATGTTGGCTTGAGTGGGTTGATTATGTTATCCATACTAAAGATTAGAGCGATAAAAATTGTTTCCATTTAAGTCTGTACGTTAAGTCGCCTAGCTAAGGCTTGTAGTGATTGAATGCATTGTCATTTCACAACAGTTCTTGTATATATAATCTGGTTTAAATCTCTCTTTTATTGAAAACGCAAAACTCACGCTCTCAGGTGTAACAGTGTAACCTCGTCAGACACCAGTACCGCCCTGTTTTCTGAGATGACAATACAAGAACTCTTCAATGAGGGAGGCGCGATTCAGTGTCGAGGGCGGCTTACATGTGCTATAATGTAAAAACGACATGCCGACGTTTGTGAAAGTAAAGAATACTTGATTAAATATCAGGTTTTTGTAAGTACTCGAATGTTTACAGTCACTGTTACTCAAACTGTAAAATGTTCTCTTCATGGTAAGCCATGGTCCCTTATTGAGATGTAATATGTGAAAAGGCCATTTCTTGACTTGTTTTGTTGTTGTTGTAACCACACGTCTTGTCTCAAGGAGTCAAGCCCTGCAAGGGCCTCCAGCTCGCTTTGTTTTCTGATCTCCTGAGTTCAATTCATATAAACATTTGCTAGGGTGCTGCTCTGATTTCCCCATTCTGCAGAAATCCAATCGAGGGTTAATGCTAAATGAAATTAATTTGGTGAAGTCAGTGATGACAGAGTTCTCAAAGCTTGTTTGCAATTTAGTCCAAATATAGATGGTTTGCAAGGGCAGCCATCTTTGAGGTAAGTTTGTGTATATTGCCCATTGTATAGCCTTACCAGCCAAGGGCCTCTGTCCAGCTTATGACACCTTTAACAATAGACACTCTGTGGGCAATACACAAACTTACACCAAAGATGGCTGCCATTGCAAACCATCTGTTCTGACTCAGGCTTGCAGCAGATATTGTGATGGGCCTGACGGAATGCTGCAGAGTCAGAGTCAGAAGTCATTTCATCGGAGAAAATTAAAGTTTCCAAACAATGTTGCTGATGCGAAATAACCCACCTTATTATCCTCTTATTTTAGCTACATTTGAGCACCTAAAGACCTTGTCTCCTCGTCTGCAGTCTTATTTCTCGCTTGTTTATTCATTGTCAACAATATTTTGACAAAGTCTCCCACACCTCTTTTCTGTTTGTGCTTTCACTGTTACCATGATGGCCACCAATGTGTACGCACGAAATGTTTACGTCACACGCGTCATAGACATCGCCCGGAAAATATGAGGATAAACACGAAACAAACACTGGTGTACAGAAGCCTGACAAATCATCACCAACATCTCCCAGAAAAATAAAGCGGGAAAGGCTCACGTTTGTCCGAATGTTCTCAGGGTGATGTCTGTGACGCATGTGACGTACACGAACTGCTTTTTTTGTGGCCATCCTGGTAAGAGTGAAAGCGTGAATTTAGAAGAGGTTTGGGAGACTGTTTATTAAAATTCGAAACTATCAAATTTCAAATTGTTTCAAATTTCCTTGAAGTGTTTTATATGGTGTTTGGAAAATTTCATTTACATTGTTTACCTCCAGAGAAGGAGTTACCATTTTCAAGTTGCAAGCATGTAACTCTGATTTGAGTCGCGCATCACTGAGTATTACCAAGCGAAACAAGATTTGATGTGTCAAGAGGATATTTTCCATCGCTTCTATGCAGAACAGAACAGTATTTTAGTCTGGTACCTTAACTCCTGACTGCATTGGAGGTTGTGTACCAGACTAAAACGAACTCTTTAGCTGAACACATGGCTGCACTGCTTGGGTCAGAGTTATATATTGGTAAAATAAATTTACTCTCATATATGGGATATTTAGCAATTTTCATTCAGAAAGTGAAGAAAAATATGCTTTTTGCTTGTCTTAACACTGTTAGCATGTTTATTGATGTCATTTGTGTGTGGATTGATTACCAGGCCTATGTACAATAAACTTCATTTTGAAATGCTGTTTGCAGGTAAAGCCTAAGGTCATTTTGGTGACCTTAACACAGTGTTCATTATGGTCAATCCAAAGAAGGGTGTTCCAACTGTGGAACAGATTCAGTCTGATGTCATCACTCAGGTACACATGCACTTTAGCTACCGGTAATAAGTAAAAGCACATTTTACTAGCCTTACAGTAGAGCAAGGTTAATTGTTCATCAATGATGATCTGTAAAGATCTGTAAGGTTTCCATTTTACTTTAACACTGTAGTGCTTGTGGATAACATCTTTACTCTACTAACACAAGTATACAGGAACTGTGATGTGAAGAAATATTGCTTTGACCAGTTAGTTTTATGCAGGTAGTGTTCCATGTTTTAACCAAGGCATCCAGAAACTAATATTAACAGAAGCATATGTCATTGTTTGAGCTACTTGAATCATGTACTCACACTTTATAGACATATCTAAACATCATTTCTAAATGAATTTGGGGGAGCACAGTTTTAACCAAGGATGTATTATATGCATATGCATGTTGGAAGCTGTTGTTAAAATGTGATGATTTAGACTTATTCATTTTTGTTATAAGGTTCCATTTGAAGTTGTTAAATTTACACAAAGAGTGCTTGGGTGATACTTAAGGATCAGTATTTGTTAACGAAATGGTTTAACAATTGTATTTATTTAATTATATTTTTTACTTGCCTTGATGTCTTTGAAATAAGATTACATACACAATTAAAGTGCTGTCGCCAGTTCGAATTCCATAACTGTATCTGGTATAAAAATGTGAATACCATGTTTGGATTCAGGTGGGGATTGAGCTGTTAGGTTTTATAAATGAGACATCACAGTTAGGTAAGGTAGATCAAATTTGCTGTGTTGATTTTGATAACCGTTTTTGTACAAGCTTATAATATAAGATTTGCTGACATCTTGTTTTCATTGTCACACACAGCTGGCAGAGCAGTTTTGGTCTCCACGTCTACAGGCAACTGGAACTGCTAGCAAATTTAAACCAGTGGTAAGACCAGTTTTAGCTTGTGATCTTAATTTTTTTCCCCGTCCATTATAGGCCACTTTGACATACCTATACATGTTTGTTGGCTAATCTCAGATTAGATTTCTTGAATTTTTATTGTATTCATCTCTTTTGTTCTTTTATGCAATAAACTGTATATGTACTATATAATCACATATATCACGAACAGTAATTATTTATCAGCTTTGTCTTTTGGTGCTCATTTCACATGTGTGAATTTTAACTTTGCAGGTGGTGGAAGATATTTACAAGAAAGAAATTCTTCAGACAAAGTATGTACAATGACAGACATGTTCTTCAAAATTGCATTGTCTTTTTCTTTGTATATACAGGTAATTTAATAACAATAATAATGATAGCCATTTTGAATTTTATTTTTTTTTATGGAGATCATTTTGCTTTCACAAACAATCTCGTTGGATGCAAACGTCTTAACATCTGTTGTCGGGTTCACTATGTTTAATTCAAATCAAACATTCTTGTCTTTTTTTCAGGTTTTCCACTAGAAGGGTGATGATGTTGGAATTTAGGTAATGAAACTGCACGCAATTTATGCTTAGATTGTGTTCCGTATTCAAAGTGGATTTTATGAAGGTATTGGTAGTTTCATATTTCTGACCCTGGGTCCTACCAACAACTTTAAAGATGGTACTTGTTGTTGCCTCGCTTGACACTCTGCACTGAGAGATTTGAACAAGGAAGCAGGACTGGTGGGCCCAGTGTCATCTTTGGCATGACACTTCAGTGGCAGAAGCACTTTGGAGGCATAGACTCGCCCTGCCAAAAGAACACAGTATTTAAACAGACACCCACACTGTCGTCTGACTGAAAAAAAACCCCAAAGCATACGTACATACATACATATTTACACTTTGTCTTCTGTTGGTTACTTTTTCTGTATCGCATGTTCTCTGGGAACAATCTTGGCTTTGTTCTTCGGTTATAGTTATGTGGTTAATTATTCTTGTTTACCTTTACAGCCAGTACCTAGAGAGTTACCTGTGGCCTAATTATAGAGAAGGACAGGTATGATAATGCTTTACGTTTCGTTATACTGTGCTCTGATCCTTTCTTACAATCTTCAAGCCTTGGCCATTCCCAGGCCACATGAATTTTTTTGCCCATTTATGCTTCCCCTAAAAAAAATAGTTTTAGCTGTATGACCAGATCAAGTATTTAATACTGTGAATTCTCATGGGGTAGTAATTGTACAATATGTATTGGTTTTGCCTTGGAATAAAGCAAGCAATTATATCCAGATAAATACTTTTTTGGAAAAACACAAGTAAATATGTAGCAGGCATGGAAATTTTCCTCCGGTTGGCTGATTTAAGACTTTTCTGTTTAAAATTTAAAAATCAAAATGAACTGATTTCTTGAAAACTGGTGATAGCTAATGTAATTTGAGGTACGGTTAGGTATTTTCAGACATTTTTTTAGAAACTTTAGACCTTTTTCTGACCATCAAGTGCCATGCCTGAAATTGTCATACTTATTTGTGTAATGTTTTTAAGGAGGGCCTGTCAAAGGCCTTGTAATGTTCTAATCTAATATTGTCAATCTTATTTATTCAGGCAACATACTCTCACATGTTATCCATTGTGTGTATGATCAATGAGAAGTTTAGGGAGCGGGTGCCTGCTTGGGAGGTAAGCTGGTGTCTGCTGTTTGCTTTTGGAATCGTGTTAACTTAGGGGGACACAGAAGAGGGACCCTTGGCTTATTAAATCTTCAGATGCTGGCTTCCTCTCTGTCTGTGCATGGGAAGGTCTGTCGTTGTATAAGTGAATACTCTTGAGTATGGTGTAAAACACCAAATGAAATAAATAAATAAATAGATATTACATATTCAGCACCTGAAATTATTATTATGGGCTCATATAACAGTTTTCAAAAGAGAACGGTAAATAATTTGATTGTAACATCAAATTGGTATTGATTATTGGGTTGCCGAATTTAATACAAAGCGATGTGTGCAGGTTATTCAAAATATAGTATGACAGATACAACTATGTGTAAGGACAGGTTTGAAGGTATAACTGTAAGATGACCTAAGAATACTAAGCAGTTGCTACCTGGAAGCTCAAGATTTGTTAAAGATTATCTCCTGAAATCTATGAACCCCAAAAGTTCGTCTTTGCAATTTTGTTGACATTCATTTCTTGTTAGTCATTTTTTTTTTTTTTTTACATCATTCTATCCATTAATACCAATCTTTCTTAGAAATTAACTCATTAATCTGTCTCCTGTTCCTGCCACTGCACAGGTGTTTAAATCTGCTCCGACCAGCTTTCCAGCTTTCTTCAGACAAGTATTGAAAGCCAGTTTGGACGACAGCCTATCCTTGCGGGAACACACTGTTCTGTTACGGTTCATTGTTCACTGTTTCAACAGTTTGGTGAGTCGGAATTATCTTCTTTGTTCACTATTTCATTAATCGTGCACCAGTTATCTGAAATGCTGTTGACTTCACTGTAAAGCCTGATTCTGACACTGCCACGTTTGAAACTGTTTACATGTTTTAGTGTAATATAACCTTAATGAGTGAATTTTACTTTATCACCAATCAAAATCATAACGTTAATGATTAATGGTCGACGACTGGCATATGACTGTGAGGATAGTAGTGTAACAGCCTTACCTGCATACAGCCGTTCTCCTCGGTCGTGTCCAGGAATGGTACCCAGGCTGTGGGGATCAGGTGGTAATAGCTGTCCGTACTGAAGTAAGCGCTGTCTGTAGCAACATATCATGTAATAGCATGTGCAACGTTTTCCACAACATCCGGTACAGTGAGTCTAATTTTCCCAACCTTACTTGGTTTAAGACTCTGGTGTTGAACTTGGTAGGTTATACCTACCCTCATTCCTCAATTTATTCATCTGGCCCTGCAACCAGCATTTTGAAACATTCTGAGAGAACCAGTGAGTGTAGAGTAATAATTTTACAGTTTTTTGACGCTAGCTAACAAATTAGATTTCTGGCATAATAATTATATAAATTCCACTGAAAAAAAAGGGGTTTCATGGTTGAAAAGGTTGAAGATTTTCAGTAATATCATGTTGAGGAATTCTCCTGCTGTTGGCTGATTTACAGGATTTTCTGTCCAACAAGAAATATCACGATACTTTCTGAAATACACACAACTAGATGATGGTCTAATTCTCATGGAAGTTTCAGACTTTGTGGTATAACACTCCGGCTTTTTCAGGCATTTCAGTTAACTTGCCTGTAGAGTCTTGCATGTAACATTTCCACCTATAACATTTATGATGAGTACAGTGGATGTGTTTGCGCATCATTTCCCGCCTACACACGGTGATCACAACTGTATGAAAAAAGCCCTCATTCTTTTCATGTACGCCGTAATGTTTGTGAATAACCTCTTTGCTCTACTAACACAAGTATACAAATTACTTTTATGCAGGTAGTGTTCCATGTTTTAACCATGGCATCCAGAAAATTAACATTAAAAGAAGTGTGTGCTAATGTTTGGGCTACTTGGATCTTGTACTCACAGTTTATAGACATATCTAAACATCATTTCTCAATGAATTTTGGGGGAGCACAGTGTTACCTCCTTTTGAAAAGGAATTTGTGAAATTCTTTCATGGTTTATTGTTGTCAGAAAGTAATAATCAAATTAGCTATTTTATATCATGTGGTGTATTTTCATTTTTTACAGGAAGTTGACCTAATCAGAGAACAAGTTCAGAGGCTGGTCTCACTTCCCATTTGGGCAAACATATTACCAGTAAGTCTGTTCACAAAGTGCAGTTGTCTCACCTTGCTTCATTATGTTCTTTGTTGCTTCTAAGAAGTCTCCCGAATGGAAATTTAGCTTGAAAGCAGTTTTGATATTTACGAAGGACATCTGAACAACTTTAATATCAAAAAGGAGACAGCCAAAAAATCTCTGGAGAAACTATTTCACAAAGACTACTTTATGTGACTGTATGTGAAAAAAAAAGTATTACATCAGATTGCTCACACAACATTTTAATGTGGTACTCAGGAACGTATCATATGCAAATCCCACAGAATCCATTTGCAAACGTAACTTTTCAGTACTGCACCATTCATTGGGCCAATTCAGCCAATGTAATCCTGTCCCCAAAATCACATGAAAAAGTGCATAAGTTGCACTGAAAGCTGCTCTATCTTATGCAGAAATGTTGAATTAGGGTATATGATTCTTGGAGTTAAGAAACAAGCAAATAAATAAATATTGTATCATTCTCAATTAATTTAATATTGCAGGCTAGGAGAGATGAAATCTTTAAAGCTCATCCGAAATATAAGAAGTTTTGGAATCTAATCAAGAAAAATGACAAAAAGCTGGATGAAGTCGCTTTAAAAAAGCTCCAGTTTGAGAGGAGATTCTTTGCTCAACTTATTGACAAATTTTTCAACATCTTGAGTCAGATCCCTGCTAAAGGTATGTTGCTCATTATTGATGTTATATGTCAGTTCTCATTGCATACTTGTTGTGTTTCATCATTCATACTGTAGTAAGGTATAGTGTAATCAGGTCGTAATGCATCAGGGGCCTCTTTGACGGAGGGGATTAGCACGCCAGCGCGGTGCAATGACCCAGGAGCCTTCCACCAATGCAGTCACTGTGAGTTCAAGTCGAGCTCATGCTGGTTTCCTCTCTGGCCGTAAGTAGGAAAATCTGTCAGTGACCTGCAGATGGTTGTGGGTTTTCCCCAAGCTCTGCCTGATTTCCTCTAACCATAATGCTGGCCGCTGTCGTATAAGTGAAATATTCTTGAGTATTGTGTAAAACACCAATCAAATGAATAATTAAATTAAATTGCATTAAGCATTTCTTGAGCAATTGTCACTAAGCACCATTACATTGTTGTACAACAGGCGTTGTACTTTTAATCCAAAATATTTCACTGATAAAATGGTAGTCAGATTTGAAGGAAACCACCCTACACCATGAGGTCCCTAACAAACATCCTGACATTCATCCATTAACTGGAAGTGTGTAACATGCCCATTAGGTCATGTCCACAGCATTTACACAGACTTATTTTTTTTTTTTAATCCTATCATGTGAGCGAACTCCACAGATTGTCAAGATTTGTTCACCTTTGCATGGAAACTGTCTTTAAAATGACACATCATGGAAAAAATATATTTTCTGGTTACAGTATTAAAATAATTAGCGAACACATGTTGGGCCATAACATCCTGTGCATTGAATATCATCCTGTGCATTGAATATAATCCTGTGCGTTGAATATAATCCTGTGCGTTGAATAACATCCTGTGCATTGAATATCATCCTGTGCATTGAATATCATTCTGTGAGTTGAATATCATTCTGTACGCCAGCTTGTTTAAACACTCTTTTGTTTTCATGCAAACCTGCATCAGTCTCTTTGAGCTGTCAGAATTCATCAAGTTGACACCAGGTGCCTCTTCAGCCAAAATTTTATAGAAAACTGGGCAATCACTGTTTCCAGTTGTCTAGTGGTTGGTTTCATACTTCAAGTATTAGAAAAGAGATCTGGTTCAACCAAGTATGGTATTTAAGTTAAACTTTAGCACTTTTCAAGTCACATATTTTATTGATTCTGATAGAGTCCTCCAACTTATATGCCCACTTTAGAGCTTTTGTGAAGTTTGATTATTTTCTTATCAGAAAAAATTATTATTAGCTTCAAAGGTATTATTCTAAGAAGTGTTTCTAAAATGTATTTTACACACTAAACACTATAGTAATTCATTTTAAGCCATTATAATATGCACATAAGAAATAAATGTTAAATCAGTTGTTATGTGATGTTCAGGAGAAGTGGGCTGGGACAAAGTGCACTACTGTGAGCGCTTCATCGAACTGATGACAGACCTGGAGGCACAGTTACCCACCCGCAGGTTCTTCAACATCGTCATGGACAACGCTCATGTTGTCGTCAGAAGTCGCCTCTCCAAACTTTTCAAGAGGAAAGAAGGAAAACTGTTCAAAGAGGCAAGTGTGTAATAATGTCTTATTAATGTTAGCTGAAATAATTTGTTGGCACTTTGTTAATTTTATAACTTTATTGAAATATTGTGAGATATCTAGAGAGTAAGAGAAGATTTCATTTATGAGAGTTACTAGTTACATGCATTATATATTCTGTAGTAACATAAACCTAATATAAGAGAATTTTTTAACATGACCAGATATCATACTATTTGATATTAAAGGAGAAGAAGATTTAAATATCAAACAAATACCATTGAAAAGAGTATGCATATCCCCGCAGGTGCATGCCATAAAAAATTCTAATATGTACCTCAAGTTAATAAATTCTTGATAATTTATTAACTTGAGGTACATATTAGAATTTTTTTATTGCCAAAATCCGTTGTGGGCGACTCCATTTTGCCTAAGAACTAGTCCTGAAGTCTTCTGTGTTAGGAGGAGAATTGCAGTCGGAAAAAGCTAAAGTGCAGTTCGTACATTTCCAGTAGAACTCTTCTTTCCAGAAGGTAGCGAACAGTACAATTCATTTTCTGCTTGACGATCGGGAAACCGGAATCTTGGACGTAATCCTTGTTTACGCAAACAGGGTGGCAGTTTTAACGACTCTCATTGGCTGAGAAGCAACATACCCCCAGCATAAATTACATTGTGTTAAAGATGGAGGACGCGATGGACTCAGCGATTTATGCCAGCTTTGCAGTTTTCAAGCTTTACATGTATGGCGAGAAAAAAATCACAAAATTATGCAGCAGTCACCAGCAGATAGAAAAAAATGTGCTCTTTTCAGCCTACAGTGTCAAGTTTTCTTCTCCTTTAAACATGTTACAGTTACTGGAAATGCTGCAGTTCTATGCTGGCTTTGAGATCAATGATCAGACAGGGGAGGCTCTAACTGACCATGAGATGACCGACATTCACTATGATCGCATCACCTCGCTACAGGTGAGCAGCTTTTTCATCAGCTCACTTTAGGTGAGCAGCATTTTTGTCACTGCGCTACAGGTAAGCAGCTCTTGTCACCTTGCAACAGGTGAGCAGCTCTTTTATCACCTTGAAACAGGTGAGCAGCTATTTTGTCATCTTAAAACAGGTGAGCAGCTCTTTTGTCTGCTCATGTCAGGTGAGCAGCTCTTTTGTCTACTCATGTCAGGTGAGCAGCTCTTTTGTGACCTGACAACAGGTGAGCAGCTCTTTTGTCTCCTCATGTCAGGTGAGCAGCTCTTCTGTGACCTCACAACAGGTGAGCAGTTCTTTTGTCAAATCACTTCAGGTGAGCAGCTCTTTAGTCAGCTCACCACAGTGAAGCAGCATTTTTGTCGTCACTTTGAAATAGGTGTGCAGCTCTTTTGCCATCTCACCCCTTGGGAGCAGCATTTTTGTTCTCTTGCTACAGGTGAGCAGTTCTTTTGTCACCTCACAACAGGTGAGCAGCTCCTTTCTCACCTCGCAACAGTTCTTTTGTCACCTTGTTACAGGTTAGCAGCTCCTTTATCACCGCATTACAGGTGAGCAGCTGTGGTAACACTTCCCTGTAGTATGACCACATTACAGCTGAACACCTTTTAGTATTACCTCACTACATTGTTACAGGTGACCAACTACATTTTCTGTTGTGTACACCCATTTCAACTATCATATATGCAAAATTGTCTTTGTATTTTTGAACTTTCGTCTGTTACTCATACAAATTCAATGTAATTTGTGGTTGCAATTACACTAATTCTTCTATAAGTTGGACAGATATTAGTAGTGTTGAAAGTAGATTATTTTCTAACCTATGTGCATGTCCCTGTGTCTGTTTTGAGTGACCCATACATTATTTTTCATTTTCAGAAGGCAGCATTCAAACATTTTCCAGAGCTGTACAAGTTTTCCCTGTCTAATGTGGCTAACATAGATACTAGAGAATCGCTTACAAAGCATTTTACCCCATTAAGGTATGTTGATACACCGTATTATTGTAGCCTGAGCTTGTCCTTTGAGTTGTCACGGCTTTATTCCACATCAGCTACTCTTTTGGACATACACACCTTTTTCAGATATTCTTTTTTTTTAATTTATTTTTGTATATTGCTTTATTTATTTATTTATTTGATTATTAAGAATATTTAACGTGTCAGATGTTAGTCCAGTATTAGAGTTGAGAGAGTAGTAAAAGTGTGCAGAAAACCACCATACTTGGCAAATCTCCACTGTCACTTTAAACTGTAACCCAACCAGTTTAAAACAGTGGATTAAAACAAATAATCTCAAGGTTAATGGTAACTGATAGCTGAATGTTAGGAGATAGAAGATTGCGCTGTCAGTGAAGGCACTGTAATGTTTGATTTACCACAGGATCTGATGTTCCTGCTACTACATGGTTTAAGTTATTTATCCCTGTTCTAATATGAATGGATGACATCTGTGATACTACACTGTACAATATGTGATCAGATGCGCAATGTAAAATTATTAACACATTATCAGTATAGGTAGCCTTCCTCTCCGGCCATACGTGATAAAAGGTCTGTCAGCAACCTGCGGATGGTTGTGGGTTTCTACCGGGCTGTACCCTGTTTCCTCCCATCCTAATGCTGGCCGCCGTCGTATAAGTGAAATGTTCTTGAGTACAGTGTAAAACACCAATCAAATAAATAAATAACACTATATGTATACTGTATTTTATTTTGTCCTGTTTATCCGATCATTTGCCTTGTAGCAATCGGAAGCTCCATGAAATTGCTGCCTATCTGAACTTGTTACCCCACCCTGAGGAGGGAAAGGATAATGTGTATGAGACAGACTTCCTTCTGGAGCTCCTGGTGAGTAATACAATAATGTGTATGATACTGACTTCCTTCTGGAGCTCGAGGTGAGTAACTCAGTAACACATAGGATACTGACTTCCCTTTGGAGCTCCTGGTGAGCAGCACAATAATGCATTTGATACTGACTTCCTTTTGGAGCTTAACACAATAATGCTTTTGATACTGACTTCCTTCTGAAGTTGTTGGTGAGTAACACAATAATGCATTAGATACTCACTTCCTTCTGAAGTTACTGGTGAGTAACACAGTATTGTGTATGATACGGACTTCCTTCTGGAGCTGCTGGTGAGTAACACAATAATGTGTGTGGTGCTGACTTTCTTCTGGAGCTCCTGGTAAGTAACACAATAATGCATTTGATACTCACTTCCTTCTGAAGCTGTTGGTGAGTAACACAATATTGTGTATGATACAGACTTCCTTCTGGAGCTGCTGATGAGTAACACAATAATGCATTTGATACTGACTTCCCTCTGGAGCTGCTGGTGAGTAACACAGTAATGTATTTGATGCTCACTTCCGTCTGGAGCTGCTGGTGAGTAACACAATAACACATTTGGTACGGACTTCCTTCTGGAGCTGCTGGTGAGAAACACAGTAATGTATTTGATGCTCACTTCCGTCTGGAGCTGCTGGTGAGTAACACAATAACACATTTGGTACTGATTTGCTTCTGAAGCTGATGGTGAGTAACACAGCAATGTGTATGATACTGACTTACTTCTGGTGCTCCTGGTGAGTGACAATGCTTTTGATACTCACTTCCTTCTGAAGTTGTTGGTGAGACACACAGCAATGTGTATGATACTGACTTCACTCTGGAGCTGCTGGTGAGTAATGCAATAATGCTTTGAGACTGGCTTTTTCTTTTGGAGCTGAGCTTGAGGAACTCAGTATTGTTTTTGATTGCATCTGTGAATGAAAACTGATACCCATACTTTCTTACCTGATCAGGTATCTCGCCATGAGCGTCGCCCTTCACAACTCCAGGCCCTTAACGAGATGCCACTCTACCCCACAGAGCAGATCATTTGGGACGAAAACATTGTCCCCACAGAGTACTACTCTGGAGAAGGTGGGTTAATATCTCATCTTCTAAGAGAAAGAAAACTTGAAATTAAAGTAATCATCAGACATTTTATTTCCCTCTAAACAGATCTTTTATGCATTTGTATTCATATTGTTTTTATGGAAAGACACTGAAACTGTTTTCTGGTTGTAATTATGCTCTGACTATCAGATGAGCTTGGCTAGCTGTCTGGATGAGCTTTGTTAGAGGCCTGGACACGCCCGATTTGCTGTTGGCTCTGGGCAGTACTGGAAATAATTAAAAAATAAATAAATAAAAAACGATGTTTACAAATGCTTTGTGGATGTATGTACTGTTCCAGTCATTCAGAACATCCAGGGAACATATTTTGATCTACATACATACATACATTAAACATTATCTGTTTCAGATTGCCTGGCCTTACCCAAACTGAACCTTCAGTTTTTGACCCTCCATGATTATTTGTTGAGAAACTTCAACCTATTTCGTTTGGAATCCACATGTAAGTGTGTTGCGCAAAATATTGCTTAGCAGTATACTGCATTTCTTCAACCTTTTCACATGTTAACAGAATGTTCATTCAAGCATATTTTGAAGACATTATTCTGTGTTGACTTATAAAATTATACTTTTTGTGAAGCCCTGACCAATGCAACCAATGTAGCTTTGTCTCCAAAATCAAATTAAAAATGTGGATAAATTGCATTGAAAGCTGCTCTTGTATATGCGAAAGGGTTGAGGAATTATGATTGTACTGGAAAAACTATTTAAATATTCAAAATTTTTCACAGGGAATTTGTAAAAAATTATTCTGCTCCCACCATTAAAACATACAAATTCAGTTCATTTTCCTAGTGTTACATTAACAAATTTCCATCTGCTACTAAATGTAGCATCAAGGCAGTGAAAATCTGTAACCAGGTTGTAAATCTGTCGTAGGAGCGAGCGATGGTATATGTGTTCTGTCAGACCTAGTCGTGAACACGCAATTTTAGGGCCGTTGTGATAAGCAGTCAGCGGTGCTTGTGTGGCTGTGTATGCTGTCTAATATTCTAACAATTGCCATCTACCAATATAGTATGTATATCTGTGGAGATCACCGGAGTAACTTACCAAAGGTAGTTGGTTTTACCCCAGGCACCCTAATTTTATCCAAGCATGATATTGACGCCATTATATAAGTCAAAAATTGTTGAGTTTGATGTTAAGCTACAATCAGATAACTAATGGTCTGTCTGATGTTTTCAGATGAGATCAGGCAGGATGTGGAGGATGCTATCAGCAGGATGAAGCCTTGGTAAGATCACCTTTTTCTCAGTTTTGCACAAGGAATTTGTTATGTAGACCACCATGATGACAATAAGTAGCCGACGAAACAGAGGCAGCCATTTTCACAGTACATTGCTCCCTCGAATTTATGCGGATTGATTTACCGCAAAATCAGAATTAACAGGATGGTGTGGTGTCCCCAATTTGTTTTTTTTTTTTTGCACCAATGTCAAAATATTCACTAGACATTACTTTTGGCCAGATTTGATTGTGTATCAAATTTTTATTATTGTAAATTCGTAATATCCTAAGTAAAAACTGTGCTGACAGTCATAAGTACCATTGGGTGCTATTAAAGCCCTCCACATATGATGCTGCCATTGATTCCAAGTTGTTTATTTTTGTTTTCTAAAGCATTTCATTGATGAAATTCAACAGTTGCACATATGTTTAGGTAATTTGGTGGCGCGACATTCTGTGCATAGCTATAAATTCTGCTGGTATGTGGCACTCTCTGTTTGGTGCATTTAGTTTACAGTCAAGGAAGATAAAGGTTTGTTCTCTTAAAAATACATCATTCCATAAAAAAAAAAATAAAGAATTCTTAACATACTCTTGTCATGCAGGTCTAAAGTTTGCCTTTCTCGAAGATAACTGACTGTCGATTCACCGATAAACCAATCCTTCAGTAATGTTTGGCGTGGTAAATCACTTTCTCACATGATAATGTTCCATTATTTCAAGGTTTTATTGCGCCACATGCAAGAATTTTTTATTATTGTTATTGTTTTATTAAACCGGATAACTCAGTCAACATAAGTACCTGAAATTCTTGTGTACATTTTGTATCATAAAACTGTTGTCAGTCACATTCAGATTTCTTCTTATTCTAGCCATAACAAATTATCTCCCTTGTCAGAATTCGATTTTGCGTGGATTTGATTATAACATGGCATGAATCTTTTCGATCTGGATGACAGCATTATTTTCAAGGGAGCAGTGTATATAACATTCACTTGTTCAAAATATATCCTTGTCAAGGCTAACCTCTTGGTACATGTATGTGTTGAAGATGCTAAAAGCTTTTCAGAGTTTATTTTGTTTCATTTCCTTAGAGTTTGCCAATTATGTTTGATCCAGATGAGCTTTTTTGAGTAAGTGCTTGAGGTTTAACGTCGTATGAGCTTTTTTGAAGTGAATAGAGAGAGGGGTTGTCAAGCACAAATTCTGCAGTGAAATCACCACTGTTTGCCCCTCCATTTACAGGAGAGCGGAGGACGGGAACTGTATATTTGGAGGCTGGGCTCGTATGGCTTTACCACTCACAGGATTCAGTGTTGTGGAGGTAGGTCATTTTAGTAACAAGTTTGAATAAAGTCCTCGCTGAAGTAAAATGGTCAGGTGTCTGTGCTTCATCAGTAATGTTCAAATTATCATATTCATTTTGTCACTTGTATCCAAACACTTTTAAGGTCTTGGAGATAAAAAAAAAGCAATAATTAATTAGACAGTATACATGTACATTTAAATGAAACTCATAGGACATTCTTGAAAGTTGGCCTGCATCCAAGTAAATGGTCATTCGCACTAGGATGGACAGTAGACAAGACATCCATTAATCCTTGCCAAATCTCTGTCTCAAAATCTCGAGTAACAAACTTAAGTGAGTATAAACAGTTGCTAGATGATATTTTTGGAAAATGCTAAGAATATATCTCTGCCTCTTGTAGCTCCCACTTGCCATTTTTGGAGTAACTTAAGTAATCTAACTCATTAATATATGGTAAAAGGTGACCAGTAGTAACTTTCCTGGAGGATTTGACCAACTTACCTGACAATTCTGGTTGTATCCAGTTTGAGCAATCTACACACAGGTTTTTGCTGCATAACTTTATCTGCCTGTTGTGTTTTTCTTGGTTTGTGAATCTATCACTGGCTCATTCATTCATGTGTCAAGACATACTCTCGACACAACTGATAGATCGATGACCAATGACATTGGTGTTGGGCTGCAGACTTAAGTTGGGAGATGTGTCAGGTACCTGAAGATGGACAATAGTTAACTTGAACAGCCCTTGAGCACTTTTGTACGTGCAAATCAGGTAAAAAACTAACTGTTTGTTTTGTGACATTTCAGGTGGCCAAGCCTAATGTTGGCGAGAACCATCCAGCCCGTGTCAGAGCTGATGTCACCGTGACCCTTAACCTCCGGCCGGGCATCAAGAATGAGTGGGAATGTAAGACTATGGTGTTATTATTGCTCTACTATCATTGTAAAACTTGAGTACCTTTGTAAACTCAAAACAACAGTTATTGTATTTTGGAAGATTGTTTTAATCTAAATGCATTTCAAAGCAAGTGTTGAAAAGATTGAGAAAATGTAAAATATATTGCTGTGAAAATCTAAATGTTTTTTTTTTTAATTCTCTGTAAAGTTATACATGTAACTGTCAAGTTCCTGATAAGATGGATGCTAGACTATTACCAAGACAGCATCAAAATGTGGCCTATACATGGTCATAGTGTTATTTATTAGTGACTGTAATTCTTCTAATTATTAGGACAGCTAATAGTAGTGCTGAAGCCAATCTGAAGGCAATCTGAAGCCAAAAATCATATTTGTCTCTCATTTTTTTGCGCAGAAATGGAGACATGTACATTGTATATGTTACTCATAAGATGGAGTAACCACATGAGAAATGAGGAACTCCATATTCCAGCTACAGTTACATGTATGATGGGGCCAGATGTCCCAAAAATTAGAAGAATTACAGTATATTATAATATTCATATCCTAAATGAAGTAGGAATGATGAAGTAAATGATCTATACAGTTCTGATGCTGTGTTTTATATTTTCAGCCATGAGGAAGCATGACGTGGCATTTCTGATCAGTCTGCGGCCTAGCACTCCCATAGGCACTAACTACGACTACAGTAAACCCTTCATCCCGCAGGTGGGGCTGGCCTATGTGAGGGGCTGTGAGATAGAGGGCATGCTGGACGAGAATGGCAAGGTCATAGAGGAAGGTGAGATGGTCATTTCATCAAAATCAAACTCAGCCAGCTTCACAGTCACACGAACAAACAGGTTGATAGAGATGTTACAAGTTATACATTTTGAATCACATACGTGTCTGTTACAGGATTTAGATTTCATGTTATACCTTATGATTGCGTGTTACACACTTAGAAAACCATTGCGCACTCTTTAAGCTACACGTTGCACTGCATGGTATGCACTGAAAGTTGTACACATAATACGTCTGAGATCGCCTGTTGCATGGTTAACATTGCAAGTTGGGTACTTGACATTTCACGTTGCTCGGTAAGGGTTGCATTTTGCATGCTTAAAGGAGAACCTCAACGACTTTCTTTTCACACTAAGTGTTCCCTAAACACAATATTTATGATATGTTTGTCTGTAAACTGCATTTAAGAAACTATTACCTTAACTAGTTCCATTTAGAACCCATGCCTATCTTGTCAACTGCAGAGCCCTGCTCGGGTGACGTCATGTGGAATACCTGCTGGGACATATATTGAAAAGCCCTGCAAAGTGTAGCTGACATGCATTAGGCCTATCAATGAAAATCTTTCGTTTGACCTAATCTGTAATTACCCCTACATGTACACCTCTTAATTAGCACCCTAAAAATAGTATAAGTAAAACAATTTTACAACAAATATTTTGGAGGATAGGCTACCCAAGTTGTATTAGATCCTGGAAAAGTGTGTACAGCATAGCAACTGGGCGATACGATTACACATTTTCGCTCACATATCGGACATATAGGTGACACAAATGTGCTCCCGTCTGATTTGCCTGACACAAATTGGACATTCACCAAATTATGGTAGTAACAGACTATACATTTTTATAGCCAAGTTGAGAAATACCACCCGTGAAACTAACAACTAACCTTTTTTTAAAGAAGTGTCATAGGCAAAAATAAATAAGGCTTGAATTATATCGAATGGAAATAGCGATTAGTAACACATAGAAATGCCAATATAAATTTGTCTGGGTCCCCATTATGGGCGTCAATGCGGCATGCTGTGGGGCATCTCACACGCATAGGGGCCTGCAGGCAAGGTGTGAACTGAGCTGGAGGGCCACCCTGTAGCCTTGTGGCCATTCAAACAACCAGGTAGCATTCACGGAGTGAAAATCCAGAGGTCTTTTCTGTTTGGCTTTTTTAGGGGATATTATAATGCTTGTCCTATGGCTTTCTCTTTTAAGAGTTATGGCTGAATTAGCAAGTCTCATATGACTATGATCAAGTCTCCCGTAATCAGAGGGCGTTTTCTCGAGATCTGGTCCCTGTCCTGTACCATTTTTAGGAAATGCATGTAATTTTACAGTTTGATGCGTTGTGTTGCTGCAGTGGTAAGCCACACATGGGCATGGAATAATCTCAAAATTAGTTGTTAAAGTATAGCGATTGTTTCCTGGTGTCTTTGTTCAACACATAGCATCAGATGCCTTCCGTTTTCGACGTTTTAAATGTTCGGAATGGATTCAGGGACATCAAATTATGTCTGCAGTATGGAAGGCTCAGCACTGGGGATGTACCTTAAAATTGCAATATATTCACTTAAGATTGTATGTTGCACACTTCTGATTTCATGTAGAATTGATTGGTGCACACTTCAGGTTAAATTCTGCACATTTCAGGTTAAATTCTGCACACCTCAGGTTAAATTCTGCACATTTCAGGTTAAATTCTGCACACTTCAGATTAAATTCTGCACACTCCAGGTTGAATTCTGCACACTCCAGGTTAAATTCTGCACACTTCAGATTAAATTCTGCACACTCCAGGTTGAATTCTGCACACTCCAGGTTGAATTCTGCACCCTTCAGGTTAAATTCTGCACACTCCAGGTTGAATTCTGCACACTCCAGGTTGAATTCTGCACACTCCAGGTTAAATTCTGCACATTTCAGGTTAAATTCTGCACACCTCAGGTTATATTCTGCACACTCCAGGTTGAATTCTGCACACTTCAGGTTAAATTCTCCACACTTCAGATTAAATTCTGCACACTCCAGGTTGAATTCTGCACACTCCAGGTTGAATTCTGCACACTTCAGGTTGAATTCTGCACACTTCAGGTTAAATTCTGCACATTTCAGGTTAAATTCTGCACACCTCAGGTTAAATTCTGCACACTCCAGTTTGAATTCTGCACACTCCAGGTTGAATTCTGCACACTTCAGATTAAATTCTGCACACCTCAGGTTAAATTCTGCACACTCCAGGTTGAATTTTGCACACTTCAGGTTAAATTCTGCACACTTCAGGTTGAATTTTGCACACTCCAGGTTGAATTCTGCACACTTCAGGTTGAATTCTGCACCAAGCATGTATATGTATTGTAGTCTTTGTAGATACATATATTTGTTGTCATGGCCATAGAATGGTTGATGTTGTGCGGTCAAAGGCTAAGATATGGTAAAAAACAACCTGAGAAACATACGAAAACAAATTTCTTCACAGGTGTAAAAAGAGTATTAATTGTTTATTTATTATTAGTTTACAATTCACATGAGGATAAAAAAAAAATAATACAAGAAATACAAGTGAATATAGTAGAAACAAGTTAGGTGTATATTGGGTTTTTTATTTGTCTCTTTGATTATACAGGCCCTGATCCCAAACCTGAGCTGAAGGGAGAGATTCGTACGTACAGAGTATGGTTAGACCCTAACCAGTATCAGCAGGACATGACCAACACCGTCAATGGGGCAGAGGTGCGTACACACTAGGATTAGCTACAGAATGGAAGTAAATATATGTGAGAAAAAATATTACAGCTGTTGTTCTTTTGATATACGTTTCTGTTTGTTTCTTTGTTACATCTACGTATATCACTTTTGAAAAAAATATTTTTGGCATACAACAAAGATGTCTTCTTGAGGACTTGTTCCAGTGCTGTCTTTTTTGCAGTGCTGCCTCACTGAAGTGACCTGTCAAAGACACTTCATGTGATACCACACTGTGCAGTGATAGTATACTGATTCTGGACAAACCAATACTTGGGATATCTCCATGTTCTGAGTACCACTTGAAGAAAAAAACCAACATTACCAATTTTAAAACCTTAGAACATATAATACTCAAGTCTACAGGGGTACAATCATACTCTAAACCAGTTATTCGGGGTTTTTATTAGTACACGTTGATTTAAACAAGTCATTTAGATTTGTAATTATTAAGATTGATTGAAATCTGGATCGTAAAAAGAGAAGAAATTACTGCACATTATATTATTTAACTGTATGAAAGCTCGGTTAAATTCAAATTATATTTATACTTCCTTTTACAGGATGTTTATGAGACATTCAATGTTATCCTGAGACGTAAACCCAAGGAGAATAATTTCAAAGCTGTTTTGGAGACGATTCGTGACCTGATGAATACAGAGTGTGTTGTCCCTGACTGGCTCCATGACATCATCCTTGGTTACGGAGATCCCGGTGCTGCACATTATTCCAAGTAATACTTTTGTTTTTGTAAAAATTACGCTGTCCTTTTTGTCTTTTCAGTACTTTTGAATTCATTCAGACATTAAATATTTGTGATTGTTCAGTGTAACACAAGTATCAAGTGGCTTGAAGTCATAAATTATTTGTCGTGTAATTGGTGAAGGTCAGTGGTGAAGGTCAATGGTTTACGTTTAAGTTTTGAGCATGACATTAAACCATTCAAATAAATAAATAAATAAAATTAACAAATTTCAACAGTAGTTCCTTTTCACGCTACTTAAATGATATATGAGTACATTTGAATTAGAATTACAGGTAGCTTTAAAGGCTCTTCTCACGTGTGAAACAAATAACAAGAACATGGTCCTGCAATATTGTTGTTTTAACTTTTGCAGAATGGAAGGTCAAATCCACAAGCTGGACTGGAATGACACTTTCCTGTCCATAGACCACTTGGAAGCAAGTTTTCCTGATTACAGGATTAAACTTTTAGAAGAGGAGAGAAGGAAAAACAGGCCGCCATTCAGGTATGAATATTCATGAAGTCACTTGTTGTATGTTTCAGAGATATTGACATTCAAGCCAAGATCATTGTAGTGCTGAATAAACTGGTAAGTGATCATGAAGTCGGTAAGGGCACTGAGCAGTGAATACATTTTTATGCTATGAAAATAGAAAAGTCTGTTAGCAACCTGCAGATGGTCGTGGGTTTCCACCGATCTCTGCCCGGTTTCCTATCACCATAACTCTGGCCACCGTTGTGTAAGTGAAATATCGTTGAGTACAGCATAAAACAGCAGTCAAATACATTGATAAATAAACATATAGTTTTCATATTCTTTAAATGTCATTTTTAATCCATTTTTTTTTTTTTTGAACACGCCCTGAAAATTAATCAGGGGGCTGTATAAAGACATAAATTTGCAATCATAAACCAGTTGATACATGTGTAAGATCTTCAACTGAATTGGTTCTCTTGTGATACAGACTGACTTTTCCGCCAAATCGTCCCAATTTGAAGAGGAAGGACAGTGAAGTAGACAGTGAGGAAGAGAAGTCTATAGAAGTCGAACCTCACATTATACCTAACAGAGGACCGTACCCTTACAGTAGGCCTAAAGTGTAAGTAAAATTAGAGACGTGTGTGGCTGTGAGCAGTCAAGTGTAAGTTGAAGAAGTCTTCCACCAATATGCCTTGCATGTGGGAAAGTTCCTCAGTAACTTGACAAAGGTTGGTGGTATACCCCAAGCACTCTGGTTTCCTCCACCCATAAAATGTGTACTGCAAGTATATAAGTGAAAAATTTTTTGAGTATGGGATAAGCAACAATCAAATAAATATGTTTTTGTCCATTCTTGTGAGGTAATTTGAAGTGTTGAATGCTATTGATGACATTTTTTTCATGGTTGGTAGAACCTGGACTAATACAAAACCTCACTCATTAAATATGGTTTTGGTTTAAATTTTACAATAGTGTGCCATCACTGGAATTAATAAAGACCGCTTTGTGCACTTCTTCCACCCAGGAACTCTATCCTGTTTACCCCCACCCAGGTAGAGGCTATAAGGGCAGGAATGCAGCATGGCCTCACCCTTGTGGTGGGACCCCCAGGGACAGGAAAGACAGATGTGGCTGTACAGATCATCTCCAACATTTACCACAACTTCCCAGAGCAAAGAACGTTGATTGTTACCCATTCTAACCAGGTAAGTTGAGGCGTTTTACCTAGTTTTGTCACTCTTTATACATGTGTGGACTACTTGTATATGTCATCCTTGCTTCATAGGTTTTTTTTAAACTCTCAAGTACCCTAAATGAGCTAAAATGTCGCCACAAAAGGCAAATAAATGTCACAAAATATTATTTTCGGTGCTGAAACATACAATTTTCCAGTAGAATACCATCCCCAAGCATCGTTCCCAGCAAACCTCAAAACACCTTTCTAAAATCAACAGAACTCTCAGAATCAGGAAAGGTGGACAAGTCAGTCATGCACGAAATTTATGGTCATTTAGGGTACTTCTCGGGCAACATTGAACTAATGTCAGCAGGGTTTTGACTAAAAGCAAGTTCAAATTCATACAGTGTTAAAAGATAGCAGGCTTATGTTCAAACATCAAAATTTTACCAACCAACAGGCAGAATGACTGCTTTATGGAGCTTTTTAATAACAGATTATGAATTTTTATATACTGTTGTGAATGTTAATATCAGTGTTTAGAACATAACTGTATATTGTTATGAATGTTTCTTTATGTGCTAGGCTCTGAATCAGCTGTTTGAGAAGATCATGGCCTTGGATGTGGATGAGCGACATCTGCTGAGAATGGGTCATGGTGAGGAGGCCCTAGAAACTGAGAAAGATTTCAGCAGGTGAGAATATGTGTGTAGTGAGAACATTGAAGAGACATTGAGGACCACCAAGAGAATATTGCAGTAAACAATACAAACTTTGAGCAAAACTTTGCTGAAAACACATAATTAAATAAAGTTAAAAAGAACTTGGGACTGCTCTATTGATTTTTCAACTCGAGACTGGGAAACTGCAAGTGGGTTATGGTAAATTTTGCTGCAAAAACTCAATTTAAAGAGGAAAATGAATGTCATAAATATGTTATGTTTGGTGCTGAATGTTACCTTTTACTTTTGGTATCAATGGTGGCAGAAATTCATACAAATTCACGTTGGTAATAATTTGTTACATTGCAGATACGGACGTGTGAATTATGTGTTAGCTCAGCGACTTGAGTTGTTACAGGAAGTGGCAAGGCTTCAAAGCAGTCTGGGAGTACAAGGAGATGTCTCATACACATGCGAGACAGCTGGACATTTTTACCTGTATCAGGTATTGATACAACAGAACATTATCTAAATTAACAGAACTATCTGGGGTTTTTTTGTTGTTGTTAATTTTCTGCTTTTTGTTTGCTATTAAATTGTATGGATTCTTCTTCATTAAAACTGAAAAATTAAAACAGGTTAAAGTTAACTTGAATTAGGAAACTGTGTAAAAATACCCAGTGAGTTCAAGATTTCTTCTAAACTTTCCTTCCAGTCGACAGCTTTTGTTATGTATATTTTTGGGCTTCATTCCGTTTTTTTGGCATGTGTTTTTTTGTAGCATATGAAGTTTTCTTCAGAATCATGACTAACTATATATGCTATTTGTTTTCATAATTACAGGTATTTTCTAGATGGGAGGAATTCATCAGCAAAGTCAAAGTAAAGCCAGGAGAGGTAACAACTTTTGTACCATGTGTATTTTATATACCTATCTCCTTGTTATGCTCTGCTGAGCACATAAATGTATTCCAATGTTTTTGTTTTGTACATACTAATGTTTATGCATGTGTGTCTTGGGGTGTTTGAAGTCAAATAATGATACTTTTTTTGTCACATGCTTCCCTCACCAAAGCAAGGTTTGCAGTGCCAGTAAAAATAACAGAAAAATGTTCATGGTAGAATCACTGGAAAAACAAAACTTGTGGGCAAAAAACTTTTCAATGGTGAATATTCTTCTTAACTACTCCTTTTGACCTATTATAGGTTGTTGATGTGAAGACGGTGAAGGAGTTGTTTCCCTTTACAAAGTTCTTTGAGACTGCTCCACAACCATTGTTTAAAGGGAAATCCTATGAGGAAGATCTGGACACAGCTGAAGGATGCTTCAGACACATCAAAAGGATATTCACACAGCTTGAGGTTAGCACAATAAGCAGCTATTCACAGATTGGAGTTGTCACAGACCACATTTTTTGAGCATTAGAGTCCATTTGCCTCCATTTTTATTGCAAGGTTGCAAGAGAATTAAGTATTATTTTGTTTTTTTCATAGTGAGAGCTTTTCAAAGTAGTCTTCAGAGCTAAAAAAAAGTACCTTCATAGATTGGACATGATGTATACAGCACCGAAAGTCATACATGATGATATCGCTGTGAGTTCAAGTCCAGCTCATGCTGGCTTCCTCTCCGGCCGTGCGTGGGAAGGTCTGCCAGCAGCCTGCGGATGGTCATGGGTTTCTCCCGGCTCTGCCCGGTTTCCACCCACCATAATCCTGGCCGCCATTGTATAAGTGAAATATTCTTGAGTGTGGCGTAAAACACCAATCAGATAAATAAATAAAACGTACATGATAGTAAAAGTGTTTTAGTTAAAAAGTCACAACACCAGACCATATATGGATGCTACGATAAAGCATCACACAGGGAGTTTAAAAAGCATAACCCTTTATTTTTGTGACGTTGCACAACTGAGATATTGAAGTTCAATCTAAGCAAAATCGTGTGCATTGAGAAAACCTAAAACAACGCCATGTAATCAATTTTAACCGCTCAGAGGCAAATTATTTCTATAACCCGCAGACGTACATGTAGCTGTTTCTGCTTACCTGTTACTCACGGGCTCTCCAGTTGCTCACGGGCTCGTAAATATATATATATATATATGAGTTTTAATCATCTCAGAAAAAATGTCTGTGGCTGTTTAGTTCTGTTTCCACTTCTCTTTCTAAATAATTGTATTGTTTGTTGTCTTTCCTTGTAAAATGAGATGTATGCAGCATGTATAGCAGTCTCTCAGAGTGAGGCATTCTTATGTTAATGACCTTTTTTGTGTGATGAAGTGTGGTCTGTGAACAGCTAGGACAGCGTATACTCTGATTTTGCATTTCTGTTCAGACTTCTTTGATTCAAACCACTGAATATTAACACAGAATTTTGCCAACCATGCATTTCAGGAGTTTCGTGCATTTGAACTGCTACGTAGCGGTGCTGATCGCTCCAAGTACCTGCTGATCAAGGAGGCAAAGATCATTGCCATGACCTGTACCCATGCTGCTCTGAAGAGGAGAGACCTGGTCGAGGCAGGATTCAAGGTAAATGCTAATCATTGATGAATGGTTACCACCCTTTACTTTTAAACCCTTGTTCAAAATCATTGTTGTGTCTGCTGGGAAATATTATCAAAATGCATACATGTACCTTCAGATAATTTGTTTAGCTCAGCTCCAGTTTTATCCAATAATATTTTCCGACCTTTGCTCTTGTCTGGTAAAAAAATTCTTGAGCTTGGTGTTAATGGTGAATGAATGAAATAAATAATGAAATCTCTTGCACGTCTTCTCTGACAGTATGACAACATCTTAATGGAGGAATCTGCGCAGATCCTGGAGATTGAAACTTTCATTCCTTTGCTTCTACAGGTAAGAAATGTTTGAAGAAAAAGAAAATTAAAGATAGAATGTAATTTTACTGTATCTTTGAGAAGAAATATCCATACACAGGTACCACATGTATTATAGATTATTTGTTTTGATATTTATATTGCTTTCATATTATTTTACATGCTGGCTTCCTCACACGTGCCAGCAACATGCAGATTGTTGTGGGTTCCACCCACCATAATGCTGGCAGCTGTCGTATAAGTGAAATATTTTGGAGTACAACATAAAACACCAATCAAATAAGTAAACAGATACATTATTTTTGCCACTAAACATAAAATGGTGTTGGTACTGTTTGCTGTAGAACCCCGAGGATGGCTTTAGTCGTCTGAAACGCTGGATCATGATTGGAGATCACCACCAACTGCCACCTGTCATCAAAAACATGGCTTTTCAGAAGTTCTCCAACATGGAGCAGTCTCTGTTCACACGCTGTGTGCGCCTGGGGGTGCCCACCGTTGATCTGGACGCTCAAGGAAGAGCCCGCAGCAGGTATTCAGACATAAGATTCAATTTGTGATGCTAGCGTACCTGTAATAAACATTGTAAGAACAAATGACTCGACCGGGGCATGGTCAAGTGGTCAGGGGGCTTTCTTGTCAGTTGGATGCATTGATACTTTCCCTTGGACATGGACTTTGTATATGCCCCCAATCACTTTGTTTGTTTAGGCCTTGGTAGCAATAAGCAACCAACAAAGCTCATGTGACAGTTTGTGCACTCTTTGATAAATTTCATTGAACACCACTTGTATCTGCCAATATATCTTTACTAACACGGGTCCTCTAGCAACCAGTGAATGGTAGTGGATTTCCAATGTGCTCTTCCCGGTTTCCTCCCACCGTATTTACTGGCTGCCGTCGTATCGGTGAAATATTCTTCAGTACAGTGTAAAACACAAATCAAATAAATACTATGTCACACGAGGGAAAGATTGTGAGCAACTTTCCAGAGAGCATTGGTTTTCCCATTCATTCTGGTATTCTCTGCCTATAAATCATAAGATGGAAAAATTGAAAAATTTCTGAGTATGGTGTGGAGGAACAAGGTAAATAATCATCAAGTGTCATAAGACTATATGAAGAAGCATCATCCACTGTACATTCATGGCAGTTCATTTCTCATCCATCTTTCATTGTGTCCACACATAAGAAAACCACTAAATATCTCACTCTTAATGTACATTTCAGTTTGGCTAACCTGTACAACTGGCGGTACAAGCGGCTGGGCAATCTGCCTCACGTCATGCTCTGGCCGGAGTTCCAGCTGGCCAATCCAGGCTTTGCTCATGACTTCCAGTTGATTGATGTCCAGGACTTCAACGGTGTAGGGGAGAGTGAACCTAACCCTTACTTCTATCAGGTGAGCCATTAATTTTATCCTGAAACTGGAATACTCTCTCTCTATTCACATAGAGCAGAACCCATTAATCTTGTTATTAAGAGAGACTTTTCACAATGACTTTGTACAAAGCTGTAGCAAATCGCAACTGGCATAACTTGCATGAGAACACAATGAAGAAATAGGGCAGCATGGTAAATGCATTTGGTGTAGTATTGCAGCAGCTTTGTAAAACGGATCCCAGCCTTTGTTAGACAGATCTCAGGCTTTGAAAATTTCACCCCTTCCAATGACCGTGAGTTTTCTGCGGGCTGTACTCGGTTTCCTGTCTTCTGTCGTATATGTGAAATATTCTTGAGTATGACGTAAAACATCAATCAATTAAATAAATAAACAAAATTGCACCCATAATGCCATCCATGACACAATTTCTTATATGTAGGTTTCCTCCATGCACCCATAAAATTAAATCAATGAATAAAATACTTTCTTGATGTGCATTCATGGTCATTATATAAACCACTTATTCCTGACTTATTTTTTCTAGAACTTAGCAGAAGCTGAGTATGTTGTGGGCGTGTTTATGTACATGAGACTTCTTGGCTACCCCGCTGAGAAGATCTCCATCCTGACAACGTATAACGGCCAGAAGCATCTTATACGAGACGTCATCGCACAGAGGTGTGGCTACAATCCGTTCATTGGTCGACCCAGTAAGGTGGGTACTTTATTACTTCTCATTGTGCATAAAATATGTATGTCATCAAGGGAGAGAATCTGTCAAGAGTTTTCACTTCTTACATAATTTGTTCAAGTGATTAACAGCATATTCACACATAGCCACTTGCTGGCTTTGTTGGCTTTGTTGGCTAAAGCACGTTTGATAACACGACAGATATGTCTCTGACCAATGACGCAAAATGTTTGAATTCAGCTCTAATTGGTGAGGTGTGGCTTTTAGCCAAGTGGTTTGTCAGCCATAAAGCTCACACCCTCTTGTCTCTGGTTAGACCAGCTTGTACATGTGTATTACTATATGTTTCATGACTGTTACATGAAGTTCTGTATTCCACCAGGTTACAACTGTGGACAGGTATCAGGGTCAGCAGAATGACTACATCCTCTTGTCATTGGTCAGAACCAGGGCTGTGGGACATCTCAGGTAATATTAACCTACGTCACTCAGGATATGCCTGGATAGATGACTTATGAAGAACCCTGTATACATTTATGTAAGTTTTAAGCAAGTTTCAGCTATTGGATGATTGAGTTCTATAAACTTGACATATTTTGCATTTTTTTATTTTGTATAACATAAAGAAAAAGAGATCCTTTTCACGGTTTTTGTTTTATCATTGCTCAAACTGACTTTCCTCCCATTCAGAGATGTAAGGAGGTTGATAGTCGCCATGTCCAGAGCTCGTCTTGGACTCTACATCTTCGCCAGAGTTAGTCTATTCCAGAACTGCTTTGAGTTGACACCAGCATTTAATCAGGTATGAGTTAAAAATCCTTAAGTTCCTTGTTAAACAACAGTCAGATAAATAAAGGGATCCATGAATAAAGTTATGAAAACACTCTTGGAGCCCACAATAAGGGGATACACACGTATGTTAAGTAGGGGTCAGTAAACTGTAACTGGATTAAATGTCATGTTTGGTATCTTCAAAATTATGAATCACTGATGCAACACTATAACTAACAGCCAGGGGACTGATCTGCATCAAAACGCCAAATACAACATTGAAAATAATGTTAATCTCCAAAGAAATGAAAAATCAGTCACTGTCTTGCTTGAATGTGTAGTTACTGTATTCTGTATCTTGCTCTTCTCTTCTTATCAGCTCGTCACGCGACCACTCAAGCTGTGTCTGCTGCCAAATGAGGTCTATCCACCTGTGAGAAAGGTAATGCAGTTTTATCTGATTTGTGTAATTAGGAGATTCTAAATTTGAGTAGATCTGGAAGTTGATACATATGGCTTTTAAACCAACATGATATTTCTGCTTTGGTTTTGACTGTCCATCAGGATAAGGAGTTGTAAAGTGTTAATTTCATGAGAAAATTCAATTCACTGTTCTTCCTGCTCAAAAAGTATTACTACTTGCTGTCATAAAATTTTTTGCACAAATTGCATACTGTTTATAAACTTAAAGATATTATGTCACTATATTTATTTATAACAAACAGGAAGTTTGGAGTGGTAAATGAAGCTACTGCATTACCCTCCACTATTAAAACACACTTTCAAATGTTTTCCTACACAAGAGTTGTCATAAATACTAAATATTTGTGGGCAAGATGGCCAGATGGTAACGATGGCTATACGATTTGTCCTTAGGTTGATGACACGCGGCACATGCGCCCCCTGGTGGTAGAGGATATGCCACACATGGCTCAGTTTGTGTATGAGATGTATCAGAGGCAGCTCCACACTATGATGACAACACGAGGAGTAAGTAACAACCAGCAATTCAGTCCTTTCCCCACCATTTTGCAGAAGAGAATCAATACAGATTTTCATGACCCACTTTTCAGGCATTACTTTATCTAATTTTGATGCCTGACAACAAGCCTGATTGTTTGGTCTCTCTGTAGTATAAATTCAGGGCACCTGATGTAAAATCTTGCTATTTGGATAAGGAAAAGGGCTGTGAACAAAGCAGACATGTGACGATCGTTTTTTTTTTTATTGATTGGGAGTGACAAATATATGTTGCAGCATTCAGTCTGAATTTGTGCGCAGCAGAGAAGCTTGGATAATACATAATACATATTTGAATACAAAAAAATCAAGTGCATCAAGGGGGACTAGACCTTAACGGGTAAATGTCACTCAGGGGTACATTGTGTGTATACAACAACAGTAGACAACATCGTATTCACCTCAAACTGTGGGGACAAATCTGTGAACAAAAAAAGGACTTAATGGAAATGTCAGTTATCATGTAAAGGTTACTAAAAAAATAACAGAACGAGTCAAAATACCAGTGTATTTCCCTTGTTGGCCAAGATAATCTCTTTACAAGAATGTCATGCTAAAAATTGTCATTATGCTGTTGTGGGTTTTGTCTCCGTTTATATTCTGAGAAACCCTTGTCTTGTGTATCACCAGTTTGACCGACCATTTTACCTGAAGCAACCTCCAGTAGAGCAGCTGACCATGCCAGGGGATCAGACTGAGGTACCTATGGAGATCACCCCCAAGCCTGCCCCACCAAAGAAAGCTTACACTGTGACGGTCACAGAAGTAGGTGCTGGGGACACCAGTAAGGAGCCTGGATCAGGGGAGGTAACTCCGGATGCAGGGACACTGAAAATGGAACGGCATCCTGGTGCTTCTGATACCGAGGATGAGGATTCTGGGAAAGAGGACGAAGACAGCAAAATGGAGGGAGTGGAAGATGGTGCTGAGGGAAGTAATCAGGTCAAAGGAGAACCTGAGAATGCTTGACAAAAAAGTGTGGCAAAGATGATGTACTGCTGAATACCAAGTATTTTGAAGAAAATTTTGTTTCACAGATTTCATTGTGCAAGGAGAGTGTAGAAAGTTGCATTTTTGTGTCTTCAGGTAGAACTAGCCTGATATGACATTTACACTGATCACTTGGATGTTTCAGAGAACATACATATTACTAACAAAGGTAAAACCAGCCTCTTTTTCATACATTTGTGTAAATGGACTTGAAATTTCCCAAGCTCATGTTCATCATTATGTATATCGTGATTCATTCTTTGTTGTGTATATAATTAAACATAATAAAAAGGTATTACATATAAAAACTGACATTCTTTTCACATTGTTATATTTTTAACATTTGAATAGCCTTCACTTGCTATTGGTTGGTTTTGCCAAGAAGGATAATTTAATCAGTCAACACGGAATAATCCCTTCATAATATGCTTGAGGTTAAACACCTTTCAAAAATGCGAAAAGGTTGAAGAATTACAGTACTCCAGTTCCACTACTCGTAAACCTAACCATTATTCATGTAAGTAAACAAATTATGAATAAAAACCAAGGAAATGAGAAGTGTCTTGTAGTGGAAGACTGGTTATTCTCCCAAATGCATAACGCACTATCTTCCAAACAAACCTTTAAAACACTGTCCTAAAGATCAGAACTCTCAGAATCAGTCACAGTGGGTAACATAGTTGTGGACAAAATGTTAGGAAAAGTATGTTATATGGATGTAATCCCAACACTCTGTTTATAGTGCTTACTGTTCCAAGACTTGTTGAAGCCTAGGCCATAAATCTGTCCAAGGCTTAAGTTAGACTTGAACTTATATTTGAATTTAAATGCTAATTTTCAAATATGCCATGAAAGTCTCAAGGACATCTCGAAGTTTCAATATTCAAATTCCTCTGGGAAGTCACAATTTTAGCGCAAAAAGCACTTTGAAGGAATGCAGGTCTAAACCAGCTTTCTGATCCTGAGACTGGTTTGGACGCAGGGAAGGATTTTCTTGAAGGCAGTGATTTAGTATCAGGTATTGCTGTGTGTTAGTGTCTGGAAGGATATGGATAATAATTGCCAGGAAATGCATAGAACGGATATGATTTTTGTTGTTTTTATCTGAAGTCAGTGTGTAAATTCATATCAATTCTGTAAATGTATAATGGAAATAAAAAACACTTAGTGAATTGAAACAACACATTTTGGTATTAAGCGCCATTCTTTCCTTTATTAAAATGTACAAGGAATGTAATTACATGTAAAAGAATTAGTTATGTATGTACAATCTACGAGCCACGATGAAAAATTGACTATGTTTATGCAATAGTACATAATACAATCATAAAAATATATAGGAAAATAGACAGGTTTATAAAATATGAAACAGGTATGATAAATGTCATAGCTGGAATATACAGGCATTTGTGCGACACAAGACCTCCTGATGGTGTACATGTCGCTTGTCAAGATCTAATTGAATTTAAAAATTCTATGAAAACTGATGAGGTTTTCGGGCAATGCTACCTGCCTGAGAATCATAAATAACTATTTCGCTAAGCCAACTACTATTTCTATTTTCTAGCCTCATATCACAGACAAAACTATGTAAATTCATTGACAAATGGCATTACATTTAGTTAACTTAAGCTTCATGACAAAAAAAAGTTTACACTTTGTTTCCAAAAGTTATGGAAACTTAGTGTTTTTAGGTAAGTGTCATAAAAGTCAACTCAGTTTCTTCAAATGTGCTCATTTCAAGGTTTTGTTGAAGCACCAACATATATATTAGATTTCATATGAAAATTGAAATTTATGCCCTTTAATCATACGAGTTTTGATGGCAGTCAACCAGTCCATACCCTTCCTTTCAATACAAAAACATTTGTGGAATTAGTTACACCTGTAAAATCTTATCAAACACTGACCAATGCTTGCTTAGGTATTCTTGATAGTGACATATTTAAGGTCTCCAGGAAGCACGGTCATTTTTTTTTAGACTTGCCCCACTTAGCAGGTGCCTCGTTTAATATACACAGAGATCATTGGCAGTGTATGTCACAGGGAGATGCACATTTCATGGCACCTTTTACAATCCCATGCTCTAAGTTCTCGCATGCTGTCTAGCTTGCCACTTAGTTTTACCCCATGATTAAAGTTCAGGGGATAACTCCCACAATATTACATGTGTACACGTGTGTCAAGTTTTAGTTATATACACACTATATACCAATAACACTAACACCCTCCTAACATTTCCTCTCTAAACTGGCTCCTCTGTGTTAATAATATCTACATCACCACTGATACCATAATAGAAACTGTACATTAACAAGTACATAATTGTACTAACATGTACTTTTTTTTAAAATTTCAATTAACCACTATTAAAATTTGAATTTTAATACATGTATATGAAATGTATAACAATTCTAATGAACCACAGTGAACAATTAGTTTTTGAGGTTTACTGTTATCATACTTTGATTTCATAATAAAAGTGTCAACAACAGCCATCTGAAAGACGCTCTTTATGAGAAATGCTTGATCTAAATGCTACCCAGACACAGGATTTATTCTCTTACTTCCCTAGACTGATCACAAAGTCACCAACTGTTAAATACTTCAAAAAGACAGAAACAACACTATTGCTGCTGTGGCCTGAGTTAATAGGACCGTGGGTCTCTCCTGATGGGTGACACGGAACGCGCCCGGGTGCGGGTCCTGACACGTGTGCGGGACCGCCGGGGCCCTGTGACAGTGCGTACTGGATCACGCCTGGCCTGCTCGTAACCTGCAATGAAGCCGTCCCCCATGTCAGCTAGAGCGTCGTCCAGGCTGCAGGTGGTGAAGGCATGGCTGTGATGGGCCTGGATCAGGGACTCTAGACGGGAGATGATCTCATAGTCTGGGATGGCCAAAGTGTTGATGTCCAGACCTAGCATGCGAGCCACCACATTCCTGAAGTCCAGCAGCTGTAAGTACAACAAGACAAGAGTTAAACGGGTGGAAATAGACCAGCTCTGAATACACATCACTGTTTTTTGTACATGGGAGAAAAAAATAAAAATCATAAAATGCATGCAGATCTAAACTATTTGCTATCTACACTGTGGCGCTGTACATATACATGCACTTTTAATGTCAGCAGCTTCAGCAATCCACATCTTTTCACAAACTGCATAAAGATATAAAAGTAATGCAAACACAGGTCTTAAAGTAAAGTTATCCCTGACCAATGAGGTCACAAGTTCAAATCCAGTTCTTGTTGGTTCATTTTTGGCTTTGAAGTCCTGATGCTTGCCAGGTACCTGCTAAAAATTTGTGGTCTTACCTGTTTACCAGCATACAAGTCAAAGATTCTTAAGTACCAATCAAAAAAAGGAAAAGCGATACATGTATGTTAGGAATTCACACAAGCAGTCTACAACTACACGTACTGTTTTTTCCCTGCTGGTGACGACATCCAGAGCGTTCTTAGTTGTGCGTAGTTCGCTGGACAGGGCATGGACAGCGTTGTCAGACACTACCCGTTTCTCCTGGGAGTTATGATCCTGTATTTCCACTTCCTCCTTGAGGTTAGCAATCTTCTTCGCCTGTTTCTGTCTGATTCTCTCCAGTTCATCCACTTGCTGCACCAATTCCTCCATTTCCTTTTTCTGCTCCAGGCTCCGTACCTAAGTATATGAAAAATAAATAGCAAATAAATAAACATACATGTATAAATACATACGTTGTCCAAATACAGGTAGCAAAATTTTATACAATGAAACTACTGTAATTCTTCAACCTTTTTGCATCCAGGTAATGTAGTTTTGCCTCCAAAACAAACGTAAAAATCTTCATGAAAGTGCATTGAAAGTTGCTCTTTCAAAAGCGAAAAGGTTGAGAAATTAGGGTAGTTAGCTGAAAGTCACTGTTATTCTTCTATCTGCTCATAACACATGTACATACATTAAAGTATGTTTGTGAAGGACATACGAGTAGTGGTATATCAGTCTACATCCATGGTAAAAATTGGCATCTTTGAGACATGAAGTTTCAGTACTGTGAGACCACAGTGAAACTGTCCAGCAAAAAACTATTGAAGATTTAAATGATCATTGCTTGAGTGGGGTATTGACGTACCCTAAGTTCACTGCTGCCCAGAAGCTGGGCCTTTAGGTTTGTCACTTCGTGTCTGGAGTCTGTTAGCTGCACTTTGTACTTCTCTACCAGCCTCTCTAACTTCTTCACCCTCAGGGACTCTGTGTCCCTCTCCCTCTCTAGATCTGACCGCCCCAACACCTTCTCCTCTAGACTTGTGATTTTCTTCCTAAGCAGGTCGATGTGCAGCTCTTTGCTCTCCAGCTGTTCTTTCAGGGCCTTGACCTTCCGCTGCAAGTTGTACAAGTGCGTGCTCTTCCCTGCCAGAGCGTCACTTTCCTGGCGCACCAACTGCTCTGCACGTGAAATCAGCGCCTCTGTAGCCATGTCCAGGCCAACATCAAAGTTTATCTGGTCCATTTTCATCACTGCTCCTATACCCTGCATGAAGCGCAGATACTGTGAAAGGCAAAGGGACATTTGAATGTTATATCTTCTGTTATGTATCTTATCAGTATTGTGTTTTTAAAGCACCTAATCTCATGGAATAAGTACTTTGGAGAAAACACCTTTAAACCTAACCCTTAAATGTCTTAACTGTAAATAGCCAATAACATTAATATAAAACGGGGTTTGCAGAATCTTTTCAATATCCCTTCACCTATATTTTATGTAATTAAATAGGTAGAAAATATCTGGAAGACATACACACTAGGCTAAATATTTATGGGAAAAATTCTGAATGAATGACTTGGCATTTAAAGCCACAGTGGCAGTATTTCAACCACACAGAGGTGACTGAAGGATATGATGTTTTTCTTCCATTCTGTGTCTTCATTCACCACAGATCCAATAAACAAAGCATACACACGTGTAAGTGGCATATTATTGCATCCCTCTATCAATGTCTTCATGCCGCACTATACACGCTTCATAAGTCAGGCCTGTGTGAGCACAATCTTAGGCTGTAGATAATCCCTTCGTATGGAAACAAGCCCGACACAGGAAAATTACATGCGGGATGTAAAACTTTCAGCTGTAGCGTCTGCATGTGTTCATATTCTAGCAAAGCCCAGCTTACCCTTTCCTTGTCTGTCTTGAAATTGTCCCTGAGCATGTCCCCTGCGGCCAGGTCACCCTCTGCTGACCTCAGCCTCTCCTCCAGTTCCACCAGGTTAGCCTCTGTTTGTTTTGTGCGACGCACAACCGTCTTGTTCATGTCGTACTGCTTCTCTAGCTGCTCAGAGCATTTCCTTAGTTTCTCCTCAAGAACATTGATGTGCTGCAAAGAAAAATACAAGAGCTTGTGATATATTTATTTATTTGATTGTTGTTTTTTCGCTCTACTGAAAAACATTTTACTTATGTGACAGCAGCATTGGTGAGAGGAAACCGGGCAGAGCCATTGGGAAACCTACGACCATTCGCAGGTTATATCACATACTCTTGTGATATTAAAAAAACCCATTCATTGCATCACATCACTATTCATACTTCATGACCCAACACTCTTTGTGACATACCCTTGCACTGACATTTCAATGCAATCAACTCAGACAGCAGGTGTGCACGTTATGTTGACGCATTGTCAGGTATGCACCGTATGCCATTCAAAAATACCAAGAAATACTACTCTGTTTAACTTTGCTAACTTTCATCTTCCTTCAAAGGCGACATGAGTGACTTGTTAATAATTTGTGACCACCTGACGTCATCTGAACTATACTTACCTCTGCTTTCTCTTTGTTGCCGTCCTGCAATGCCAGGATACGTTCCCTGATAGCCTCTTCGTATGGTTCCACTTGATGGAATGCCTCACTCAACAGAGATGCTATCTGCTCCTTGAACAAGTTGTACTGAGTTTTGTTGCTGTGGAAACTGTGCTCTGTTTCTCGCACTTCTCTAGATAGACTGGAGAGGCGTGATTCCTTCTGGGTGAGTTCGTCTCTGGCTGCGTCTAGAGCACGTTGACAGGAGGTTAGTCTGTCCCGCAGGCTCTCTGTCTCACGTTCCAGGTCTTTCTTTGAGGCCACAGCGTTATCACGCTCCTGTAATGAAAACCATTGATGATCTCCGTGTAAGTGCTGCGGGCTGTGGTTGTGCTGAAGACATACAATAAACCATTGTAGGCAAGGTATGCATTGCTAAATTTATTCTAAAACTCCATGTGTTTCAGCCAGAACAGTACAGTTTTTGACCATCAATAGAACAATACAGTGTCGACCAACATGCAATACAGTAAATCAGCAATAATGTCCTGGAATGTTCCACTCACTTATCACCCTTCTGAACAAACAGTGGTACCCTTCTGAACAAACAGTGGTACTGAAGGGTGATTAGCTAATGAAAGTGTCATGTGATTTAATCCTAATCCTATAAACTTTCACAAAATTTTTCACCAGCTTAGTAGACAAGTGAAAAATTCCATTAATTTACTGTCCGTGAAGTGTTTATTCAAAGCTTTGAAAACTTTTATACTGCCACAATTTAGCGATGTTAAAAGGGTTCAAGGCTGAAAACACAGAAATTTTAAAATATTTCCACATGAAGTCAAGACATTTATTCTACTTCATTCTACTTGCAAAACTGACAACTACTGTGGCGTGAAACTGACTTACCAGTCTTAGTGAGTCATAATTTGTGTTGTATCTGTTAGCGACCTTTTGTTCTCTCCCCACTTCTGACACCAGCCTCATTATGGTCTCTCTGCTTGCTTTACTCTCTAACTCTGTGTTAGTCAGCATCTCATTCAGAGTCACAAGTTTGCCTTTCAAAAGAGCATTTTCTTGGACAATATCCGACACCTGCAACAAATATCACAGAAATTCCAAAAGGTGTGTAATACTGATAAGTAACAATCCATTATAGGACCAATCTGGTAAATGTGTGATGAATCAGGAAATGAATTAAGACACCACAATGTGATGTGTGCATTTTAGAAATTAGGTACCTCAGTTATTTTGGCACAACCTGCATTGCACAAGTTTTAAACGCTATCAAAAGACAGGGATGGGCTGAAGAAGACACTGGACTGACCTTAGCCACAAGCTGCTCCAGCGAAGGTGACAGTACATCATCAGTGCGCAGAATGCTGTTCAGCTGAGAAACCATGTCAGCATATTTCTTTTCCATCGCCACACATTTCTGTTCAGCAACTTCTCTTTCCTCAAGCAATTTGCTAAAACAGCAAGTGATAATTATTAAAAATGCTGTTGATTATTTTTTTTATCTTTTACCAATATCCTTAGCAATGTCCTTAGTTGAAGAATAACTCATGAGACATTCCTTTATTTTATCTTCTGCTGAGAGGGCATAAGCATATTTATACACCTGTGAACTGCTTCACTTTAGAATTTAAAATGGAGCAATACTGTTTATTTTGATCATCTATATCCTTTGTGATGTCATTATCCCCACAAACCCTTCCAAAGAACTTGACATACAAATCAAAGAAACTTCAAATGATATAACAAATAGAACTCACCGTAGCCTAGTTTCAAGGTCTGCTATTCTTTCATTGTTATCCCTGATTTCTTTCTGTAATGAGGTGATTGTGAACTCGCTCCTGCCCTTAGCAGTCTCGAAGCTGCCAGCATGGCTCTCAAGCTCTGTAAGGCGGTCTCTTAAGGTCTGGGTCAGTGCTGAAAGTCTCACTTCATTCTCACGGGCACTTTCCGCAGCTGCTGCCAGCTCGCGTATCTTGGACTCTTTGCTTTCTACATCAGACTGAGCTTCTCTTAACTACAAAACGAAAACAACTAAAACTGTTTATTTGTAATTAGTGCATACCCCTAAACAAGCACGAACCGGACTTGAACTCACAGCATTCACATTGGTGGGAGACTCTTGGGTCACTATTCTGTGCTAGCATGCTAACCATTCAGTTACTGCTGATGTTGAAAATGATTATCTTTTTACTGTTGCCAGGCAAACATTTCTTTGATTTGTTCATAGGGCTGATTCAAATTTTGATGTGCATATGAAGATGAATGTATGCTGACCTGATGCTGAAGTTTTTCAACGCGTGCCTGCAGTGCTGCAGCTTCACTTCTGACAGCTTCCACATGCTGACGCCCACCTGAGAAATGCATGTCAACCTGTGGGGGAAAGAAAAAACATAGTGGTAAACAAAGTCTACTAACACTGAACAAGGAGATTTTGATCTGCGAAATATGGTGAAGCATACCACTAGTTAGGAAGCAAGAGGGTGTACTGGTACTGTCATCTATAACAGGCAGGGTGTCATTTGCTACAACATTAACATCAATAGTTGGCACATTATAGCGACAGAGAGCAATATCCACCCTTTGACATGAACATCCTAGCTAGAATTTAACACAGGTTGAATCAACAGAAGTAAATGTGCCAGTTCAGATGTGAACATTTGACATTCTTTACTTTAGAATAACAGCAATATGTCAGATTTGATAGGAAATGTTGATCTGGCCTTACCCAGGTAGGATCGTAGGGTCTTCCAGGTGGACGGAAGCTGCTGTTTGTGTCATACCTGTGAATAAAATTAATGATGTGAAGTGAAAACACATCCAGTTAATGATGTTGACAAATTTAACAGCACAATGGTGGTAATAAATGTACATTCATTTTCAGGAGTGTAACAAATGGATTCTAATTAGCAGTCTATTAATCTTGTTAACCAGCAATTTAGAATAATTCATTTACCAGGGCTTCTAAAAGCCTTCCGGAGGTTAAAATATTTTATCTAATGAAGAATACCTCAATACATTTACTTGACTTGGTGCAGGTAAGAGTGTGTTTTACACTGAAGAATATTTCAGTTATACAACGGCTAGCATAATGGTGGGAGGAAACTGGGGGAACCCCTGACCATGCAAAGATTGCTGACAGAAATCGCACATACGACCAGAGGGGAAACCAACATGAATTGGATTATGGTGGTAGGAAACCCATGACCATGCACAGCTAACCACTGGGCCAGAAACGCCCCAGTTAACAATGGCTAACCACACTAAAAGTCAGGAATTGGTAATCAATAATGTACAGACCACAATAGCCAATGCAAATTACCATAGTTTATTGCATCTGGCCAACTGAGTTAAGTGCTTGTGGTAAGTGTTTAATTATTGATGCCTAGCGCGATCTCTGTATCACTGCCAATGATCAATATGATGATTCATGTTATTTTTACCTGGACAGCTGCTGAATGAGTTCATCTTTCCTCTTCAGTTCATCTCTGTACACCTTAAGCTGGTCTTGTGCCTGAAAAATCAGATATATTGGCTTAATTCAATTTCATATGAATTGCATATATTGTATCCCTTGAAAAATCACATATATAGACAATTTCTTAGTTTTATATGAATAATTACACTTGTGGTTTCAACTTAGCAAAAGGTTAATCTCACCCCTATTTATTAAAGTAGTCATTAGCTTTTGGTATTTAACAACTACATAATACTTAATCTGCTCTGTGTGTACATCGTATAGTAACTGCAAGAGTATATAGTGACCAGATAAAGGCAACCGGCCATAGGTGCACCACAGGCAAACCAAAAACAGGCTACCAGCACATTACAGGGATACCTATACAGACAACTTCGGCCAGGTCGGTTGTGTAAAGATTGACATGATCATCATTGTAAAATGTTGCCAGTTAGAAAGTGTGCAGAAAGCTCTCTACACTTTGCTCTGTATGTATAACTCCCATGGTGTGTAATGCATAAAAATTTGAAATCACTGGTATAATTTTTACTTGAATCCAAGCTTTGGCTGACAAATTGACAGATTGATTGGTCTTCAACACTGTACTAATTTTTCACTAACATGATGGCAGTCATTTGGGTTTATAGGTCAGTACAGGTGCTTGGTGTGAGCCCCACTGGTCAAGGCCCATGAATACTCATAGTGAACCAGTTAGGGCACTTGATTTGACCTCAAGTTATACACTAACTTTTTAAGTCACATTTACCAGAGAAGCTCATCATAGGCAGATGAAGGCTTTCTAAATGTTCGATCTACCTGTATGTCTATTTGATGAAACATGTAATGCTTTACATAAGCAGAAATTTTTTTACTTTATTTATCTGATTGAGAGAGTGTCATGCTGTACTCAAAATATTTTACTTATACAACAGAAACCCACCTCCATCCCCAAGTTGCTGGAAGACCTTCCCACATACATATATGACAAGAAAAAAAGCCAACATGAGCTGGACTTGAACTCAGAGAGATCGCATTGGTGAGGAGCTCTGGAGTAGAATCTCTTATGAGGAATAATATTATCCAGTGTTATGATAGTAAGTAGCTAATTGTACACATGAAGACTTAACTTTCATGTACTTCTTACCATGAGTTGTCTTCTCTTGCTAATATGTTTAATAATACATGGATGTCACTCGTTTATATACCGGCCCAGATAGCACAGTTGGTAGAGCGTCCGCTTCGGGACCAGTAGATCCAGGATCAATCCTTGATCGAGTCACACCTAAGACTTTAAAAGAGGAAGTTGTAACTTCCTCGCTCAGCATGAAAGGGATAGTGCAATGACTGGTTGACCCGTATCAGTATAATGGCTTGGGCAGGGTGGCTTACTTGCCTTCGGTAATTCGTCTCAGTGAAGCAGCACTAGATAAAAGAATGGTGGAAATCCGTCCTGCTACAAGGAGGCACATTACACATACATGCACCCTAAGGATTCCTTCGTCGTTATATGACTGAAAAATTGTTGAGTACGACGTTAAACCCCACTCACTCACTCGTGTATAAATACTTTACTTGAAGATTCTACATGTATACATGTAGGTTGTCTCACTATAAAATATCACCACCCAGCAATCAAACCATTCACAGTGATGCTCTTCTCAGCTGAAGGAAAGTACATTGGACCACGTACATTGGACCACGTACATTGGAATGTGCACTTATATCAGAATGCTGTGTCCAGGAGACATGTGTGCCCTTCGCACACCTCTAAAGAACACATGTAGCCTAGTCTTCAACACATGTACCACACAGGTTTTGATTGTTAATCATGCCTAGCTCAGCCCATATTAGCCCAGATCAGTTCTTATTGTTGTTTTACAGGTAGAATAAATGTGTTTTAAATGTTGGAGGAGGCTGCAAAAATAAAAACCTGAAAATCTATCCTGCTAATTTTTACTGTTGAAAATATATTTGTATTTACATGATCAGAGAGCCCTGAAAAACAGAAAAATCATAAAAACACCAAGATCAAACAAAATAAATAGGTGGATTTTCAGTTTTGTTTTTATTCCATTTTTGGAATTCTTTTTAGTCAGTTTGCTTGTAAAGCACAAAATAAAATTGGTTCTGTCTTAATGTTCAAATGACGAACGACATATCTGATATCAGCAATAAGACAATCCTCATCAGCATAGCTGTCACGTGGTTCTGTCACTAGGAAGATCTGCTATACCTGACCACCAGACACAGATCAATAACATAGCAATAGTATGACATGTAACTGTGTACCACATGATACTGTACAGCAGATCAAGTCACTGAGCCAGTTGCCATGGAAACCATGTGTCTTACCCAGTGGTTTATCTAATGTTTGTTTTGATTAAACATTGAAGGAAAGCATATATAGGTATTTGCAAAGCTGGGAAGAGGGAAGACGTGTGCAAAATGGGGCAGGGCATATATCTGATAAAACCATTGTAAATTTGTTCAGACATATGAATACATGTATGTGCAATTCAGCTATGGGTAGGCAAAGCTTTACATGTAAATGTATAATATGTTCTGTGACAAGCAAGCCTATCTAATTACTATTGATTATAATATTAAAATCTACCTTGATAAGGTCTCTGCTGACTCAGCATTTAAAGTTCTGGCTCTCTGCTAATGTTAGACTTGTGACCATTCACCTGAACACTGTTAATGACTGTGTCATACAAGTGAAAAGTTCTTAAGAACACTGTTAAAAACCACATAAATAAATAAATAAAAACAAATAAATAAAAATAAATAAATGGCTTCACTATTTGATCCAAAGCAATTAAGACTTTGTCAAAGTAGTGTTGTATTAGTATGTGTTATATTAATTTACGTAGGCCTACGTTTTCAAACTTCTTTTTCTTTGTTGAAATATCGTTTAGATAGACTCCTTAATTACCCAATCACCAGAAACTGATTGCTGACGGTAGTGTTTTTGATTTTCCTTGATAAAGAGTTAAAACAAATAGACCTAAAATTTAAATTATTTATTTCTTTTAACTAACCTCGAGAGAAGATTTGGCGAGTGTTGGAGGCCGTGGTTGTATACCCTCAAACATGACGGTTCGTCTTGGTGACAAGTCGCTGTGTAGACCGTGAACATGATGATGTCGAGGAAGAGCAGGCAATGATTCGGGCCGAAAAGTCGGGTCGCGGTAATAACTCGTCATCTCTTTCTCTAAACTCTAAATCCAGGTATGAAATAAATCCAGAAATTATCCAGAACGTGAGCCCAGGTGAAAATTGTCTTATGTCCAAATCTGTTTCGCGTAGCAGGTGTTTCGACTGGTGTGGTCGTCTTAACGCCAGCCGCGAGTCGCTCATAGCAACCAGAAAACAGGTAATAACATCGCCAGCCTCTCTCTCATACCGGAAGCAGGTGTTCGCTTTGAGGTCAGCCGCGATCGCAAGGGCATCACAGTTTGGACGGGAGAAAGTGACGAATTATCCACGGGGTGTAGAAAAGACCAGTGCAAACATGTTTTACAAATTCAGTTCTCTGAATAATCGATTAGCACCGTCAACTCAGATGGCGGCATACTCGCCACAGGTGGGCAAATCTCCGCATGCGTTCATCACTTCCAACAACTGCAACAACAACAACATAAATATAACCAAGGATCTCGGCTATGATCTTTTAATATGGGGTTAGGCGTAGATCACAGCCGAGGAGTCTTCCGGGTTAAAATAGTGGTATTTAAAAACAGCTTAGCGTGTAGAAACTCCATTCCACAAAAATCTGTGCAAAATGAACCAATACATGCATTAACAGGGTAAAACTCATGTTCGCCAAGACATTCTCAGTTCTTCTGCCAACTTTTGTCACAATCTGTAGCCTTTAAGGGCGGTAAATCCAAGATAATTCACAGTTGTGACTTATGCTCATGTGCCGTGTCGAAATTGTGACTTAATAAATCAGGTTGTTGCTCGACACGCATGCCTAAGGGAGTGACGTCATTTGTCATCACCAGAGGGGTAATGCATGTTCGCTGTAAAGTCTACCAGTCAACTGCCGTCTATTTTTTGTGGAAGGTCTGTTGGTCAAGTGGTCTAGATGGTTGACGTGTATTGCTGGCGATTTGGTGCCTGACTCTGAGGTTGCTGGTTGTGTAGTTTCTCGCCATTGATTGTACATCATTGTTTCCAGTGTAGCCTAAAATAGGACATGTAAGTTTAATGTGATCTTTCAAGGAACCATAGATTTCCACAAGCTTCTCTCTTATAAACATTATTAAGTGTGTTTTAGCCCTGGATGACAACGCTCGTAGGGCCTTGCGTAGTCATGGATCTGTCCCTTTAAGCCCAGTAGGATGGATTGTAAAATTTCGGAAAACAGTCAATTACTAACTTATCTCACCCATCCAGTCATTCCTTTACAATGCTTAGGGTCCTAGGGCACCTGACTGTTAAAATCCCAAGATGTCGATCATCTCAAAGGTAAATATCCATCCATTGTTATTAAAGTTCCCCTCTGCGCTGACTTTTCATTTACAAAATGGCTGCCATCTACATGGCGCGAATGCGTGGCCATGCAGCTGGATACAAAACTATTCCCCCCTTTAGTTATGCTGGTTATTAAGTCCTTACGTTCTTATGCAATCATGTGTTGGCTCGTTTGAGTCCCATTTACTTTAAAGGCACAATTAGTGCATCAGGGAACCAAACTTGGACACAATGCGATTGTTTTGACATGCCTGACCTCCACAAATGAAGCCAGTATTGGTCAGCCGTTTCATATCCAGCTGCCTGGCTATGTATGTATGCCATGTAGATGACGGCCATTTCGTAAATGAAAAGTCAGCAGAGAGGGGGACTTTAATAAAAGTGGACGGGTATTTACCTATGGGATGATCGACATCTTGGGATTTTAACAGTCAGGTGCCCTAGGACCCTAATCTTTGTAAAGGAGTGGCTGAATGCGCGAGGTACGTTAATAATCAACTGTTTTCCGAAATTTTATGGTTCATCCTACCTGGTTAAAGGAGACTGATCCATGACTACACGAGGCCGTACGAGCGTTGTCATCCAGGGCTAAGTATGTTGATACCTAAATTTGAATTAAATGTAATGTTGAAAAATTCTTCCAGCACAGATCTTTGAATGCCAAAAAAAAAATTGGGCTGGTAACTTGGGCTGTTTAGACAAGGGTCCTTGGCCAAGCTTTTCCAAAAGAAAATAAGAACCTGCTGTTCAGTATAAATGCCTGTTTTCAATAAAGCTATGGATTTTGCTGCCTTTCTCCACCCTTGTACTGCTAATATTTATGCTCCATGCAAGGTACCCGCCTGTCCAACGCAAACCCACCATATTGTTATATAGCCCCATTTTGAAGTATACTAGCTCTATTTGAGCTCAGTAAATCATTGTCTGCAACCTTCACTCTATAGATGTTTGTTTATGTGTACAAATAATGTCTCTGTATGGAAGTACACTGACATCACGAATAACATAAGATTATATGTCGTAAAATAAGGATTTAAAGGGGTTAAAGATTGAAATATTTGTAAATGATAATTTTTGGGATTTTATTTTTACGTGCTAAGGTCAATTCACATTTTTAATGGAATGATGCGTAAGCATTTTGCGCATGAAAACCCAAAAATAACATCTCTTCTGTAAAGTGCTAAGAAGATTTGATAACATTCATTGTTTTCACATTTAGAATTCTCATTTTAATCATGCTTTATCTCTGTTTCCTGTTCTAACATCCTTATGCTTCAATAGTTGAAGAACAAATTGTGCTTTAAATATGATTCCAAGGTTCCAAATTGAAGTTGTTAGTAGTTAGAATTTTAATATCTGTTTTTATTTCAGGGACTGACACCATACATGGGAGACAGTGGGCCAATCACATACAGCAGCAAAACAGTTAAACTTTCTTCCACTGTGGAAAATGTAGTTCCAGCTGCTGGTCGTGGACTGGCTAGTTCAGCAACGGGGGCTGCATCGGGAGGAGTAGCAGGGGGTGCTAACGTTGCCCTTGTACCTGATGCCCCAGGCTATAAGAAAGTCATGGAACTGCAGAAACTTTTCTGTGTAAGCATCATGCAGAATGTGTTACTTTGATTAATTTTTCTTAAAGAAGAAAATTTAAATATCAATCAAATACCATTGAAAAGAGTATGCCTAAGAACTAGTCCTGAAGTCATCTGTGTTAGGAGGAGAATTGCCATCAGAAACCGCCGAAGTGCAGTTTGTATTTTTCCGCAGAACTCTTCTTCCCAGAAGGTAGCAAACAGTACAGCTTGTTTTCCGCTGGACAATTGGGAAACCGGAATGTTGGACGTATGTTCCGAGTTTACACGAACATGCTGGCAGGTTTAACGACTCTCATTGGCTGAGAGGCAACACACCCCCAGCATAAATTACAGGGTGTTTAAGATGGAGGACTTGGTGGACTCAGCAATTTATGCCAGCTTTGCCGTTTTCAGGCTTTACATCTGTGGCAAGGAAAAATTGCAAAATTATGCAGCAGGCACAACCAGATAGAAAAAAATGTGCTCTTTTCAGCCTATAGTGTCATTTTTTTAAGTTTTCTCCTCCTTTAAAATATCTCGTTTTCAATATGCTGTATATCTCCAATATTTATTTAGGATCTGACTCTTTAAATTGTACACCCTGGTTGAAGCCAAAGATAGTTATATGTAAGATTTCAAAATTGCAGTCTTCATATTACATTGACTTTTGTGCTCATCATATGAGTGTGGGTGGGGTATCATATCCTATGGCTTCAGCATGATGTTTTCTGTGAGGCAGCACTATACAGAAATTAACATTGGGACTAGTCTGCTACAAGAAGCTTGCTATATGACAGAAATTATTTATTTATTTGACTGGTGTTTTTATGCCATACTCAAGACTATTTGACTTATATGACAGCGCCCAGCGTTATGGTAGGAGATACCGGGCAGTAGCCGGAGGGGGAGGGCGAGGGGCAACCCACGACCATCCGCAGGGTTGCTGACAGATCTTCCCATGTGCGCAGAAATGTATGTTAAATGTGATGATAAACTTCAATCAAATAACCAAACATTGACTGTAACAATTGCCCTTTTTTTTTTCTTCTATTTTTTTTATGCTCTATCTCTCTTATCTCAGCAACAACATGGGTGGCTGTTGCAGTGTGAAAGCACTTCTACCATGAAGGCCTGGATTGTTTGTTTTTTATACACCAATATTTCAGATCATATTATGATATGGCAAAGTTGCCTGAGATCATTGAAAATAATCAGTTTTGTTATAAGTTTTTTAAGACTGTGAAAGTCATTGAAAACAAGTTTATTTTGGGAGGAGTTCTTGAAAGTGTTTGATTTTTCATCGTTAAGTATCATTATGTTATATAATTACAATAATATCCACTAATCTCCGCATGGAATTTTGTAATCAACCTGAATTCTCCTTGAAATTCGGTGAACATTTAGAATATTAGTTCCTTGAAAGACTTTGAAAAAGAGTTTCCTTCTTAGGTGGGGACCTTGGTATAGCGCTGTGTTTTTGTTCATAAACTTCTTCTTGTTAGCATTACATCTGGAGAGAAACATTTCATTTAAGAGTTAATAATTTGTTCCCTTTTTGTCCCTACCAGCAGGGTTTAGGCCAGTTGAAGACAATTATCATTGTTTAAAATTATACCCCTTCTTGTGATGATTTGGTTTTCGTATCAACATTACAGGTACATTTATTTGGAGAATGGTTTCAATTTAAGGTTTGAAGTAGGACAACCCTGTATATGTCGGTCATTATTGTCTGTTATTCTCTCTGCCATAATAGTTGTTATAAGGTTTTAAGTTTTTTGTTTTAGAGTATTTTGGTTTAATTAAGGCATATTTTATATTTATTTTGTTTTTTTTTTGTTTTTTTTTTTGTTTTTTTAAACAGAGAGATGATGGGAAGCTGGTATGGATGAAGAGAGGTGGTCGGGACATGGGAGGTTACTATGCAAGCATGGCCCTTATGATGGGAGGGCTAGGATACGCATTCTACATCATTTACAAGATGTCTGTGCCCAAGAAAGAGAATTAATGCTCGTGGACCCTAGGAATATTTTTTAATATTTAAGTTAGTAAATGCTGTCTTAGTTCTTCATTTTATATTTATGTTTAAATAAAATTAGATTGTTTTGAGTTGTATATTTATAAAGGAGTTTGATTTTGATAAACATGTGTACAATGTATTTGAGTGTTAATTAGATAGTGCTAGAGATGTGATATTATAAATAGCATTACATTTGTCATGACATTAATTTCATTATCGTTGTGTACTGGAAACCTGTTTGTTTACTTTCAGGTTATGATGCAGCCTACTTAGATGTTTTAGGAAAGCAGCAGTTATGAATGGAAAATCCATCTGCCTGTAACAGCCTATTTTCTGCCAAAAAAAAAAAAAGAAAAAAAAACCAAAATAACAGGAAAATGAGACACACCCAAAACTGGAACATTAAGATACACTTATGTGTCATGAAATTGAAACATAAATACAAACTGTTCTTAAAAAGCTGTAGGACCACATCAGCAATATTTATGATCTGTGTTGTTTGTAATGGATAATACAATTGTGTTTGTACATACAACTGTTTTTCTTCTTTACAATTTTCTCAATGTAGACCCATGTTTGTCTCAATATTAAAGAATTTGAACTTGAATTTGTCTCCTATTTTTACATGGTGTGGAGCTTAGCTAGGTTTCTGACATAGCATTTGCTGATGTTATGTTCTCCTGTCATTGACAAAAAGTAGAGCTTAACAGAATTTCCTTTTTTGGTTATCTCCAAACATTAATTTCAATGTAATCAAGGTCTTTTTCATTATCCTGAATTTAAAAAAAAAAAAAAAAAATTCCCTTCTCACCTGTCGTATATTTCCAGATAGGGTTTGCTTTCCCCAATCAAAGAATCTTCACAAAAATTCAAAGATTCACCAAAAATTCAAGGCCCAGTTTCACAAAACCTCATTAGTTAAATAAATACCTTAAATAGGCTATACCTGAGATTTTGGCCCAAGAATCAAATTTTTGCTATTATATGATAGCATCTGAAATAATTACCTTTCAAAATATATCGGGTGGCCTCCGTGGCTCAGTCGGTTAGCGCGCTAGTGCAGCGTAATGACCTAGGAGTCTCTCGCCAATGCGGTCGCTGTGAGTTCAAGTCCAGCTCATGCTGGCTTCCTCTCCAGCCGTACGTGGGAAGGTCTTTCAGCAACCTGCGGATGGTCGTGGGTTTCTCCCGGGCTCTGCCCGGTCTCCTCTCACCATAATGCTGGCCGCCGTCGTATAAGTGAAATATTCTTGAGTATGGCGTAAAACACCAATCAAATCAAATCAAATCAAATCAAAATATATCGGCCTAATCTGTGCCTGTGTTACTGATCGGTATTGGTAATAAAGTTAGTAAAATTTATGAAGTGGGTGGCATAACTTTCAGATATTAGAAACACTATAAATATGGTATGTTCCAGGCAAGATTTTCACATTTTCTGAAAGACATTTGTTAATAAATACAGAAATTTTAATTTCATATGGCGAATACTGATTTTTGCGAAATATCTCTGGTATAGCCTCTTCAAGTTGGTAGTTTCTTACCAGATTCCAGGATGGTGTGTGTTTTAAAATCTTAGTTCAAACACTTCAAAAATATGCTTATGAAATTACTTTAGCTGAAAACACTTAAGCAATGCGTTGAAACAAGGTCCAGCATTTTGGTAAAGCCACGTTCATATCATGGGATTTGTCAAATAGAACTCTACATGTGGAATGAAAAATAGGAAAGATCCATTTCGTAAGCTGTGTTCCATCGATGCGATTTGTCAAATGCTACATTTGCATTAAAACACAGCATGTTTGTGTTCATTTGAAAAGTCGATTTTAATGGGTTTGGTGTGAGAGACTGATTTCACTGATGCTCTTTACGCAATAAATAATATGAGTAGTGAGTTTTCTCGGGTGATTGATTAGCTTGTTTTAACTTGTGTGAGGAGAAGGTAAACAGGATGTTGTAGTGTGAAGTATATGATATTTCACTTCAATGAACACCTGATGTGGGTCTCCTAAACAAAAAATGTCAACACCCTTAAAGAACTACTATAGCATCAAGACTTGTCCGACTTAAAAGCAAGGTAAAATGAGAAGGATAGAGATAGTTGGCATTGCTTTCTTAACTTGTGTTAAACTCGCTCCAGTACCTGCAAGTTTGGAGGATAATACAGGAACAAAGTTTTCTGTCGTTTCCAATTTTGCCTGGTCTGACGCCATGCAACACTTGACGTCGCTCATCATTTTCAAACGCACATGACGTCATTCCAGCATAACTGCCTTACTCTGCCTGATTCGGGAATATTATCACGTCATATCACGAAAAATTTCCAGAAACTGCTGAGGATTTTGTTTTTAGGATTTTCCATTTATAGGGATTAACTAGTGGTATTCATCGTAAAATTTTTGTTTTTTTAACCGTTGTGCTGGCCATAGGTACCCTAGTTTCTCTTGCCACTGAAGTAACACTTTTACTTAACAACCTCACAATGTAAAATCATGCACTTGTATCAGTCTTATATCCAGTGTTCTCGCCACACTCAACCATACTCAAGTTTTGCCATAAGATTGTCTGCCTTGTCAGTTAAAGACACAGACCAGATGAAACGAGTCTACTGGTATTATTTGAATACCAGTAGAATGTGTGGTTCTGTACAAGTTGGTGTTGGTGGGGGGGGGGGGGGGGGGGGGGGGGGGGGGGGGCGGTAACTGAAAATCAAACGGCGAAATATTGCCCTCTTGGACTAAGGGAAGTAACCGATTTGTTTATGGGCGTTATTTCCCTTTAATCGCTGTTGCTATGCATTCAAACAACATGGCCGCCGTTTCACGTCAACAAGTACGTTTGACCTCTTCCAAGGTTTGACGTAGTTCTACCGACTTGAATTCTAATAGGGTTGGCTACATTGCGATTTCTAAAATATGGCAAAAACAGCTACGGTTCTCGATCAAGTGAGTGCATTAATTAAATATGTCGTTCAGTTAAACTGTGTTACGTGTGCACGCTTATCATTCAGCAGTTGTGAATGGATAGTGATATAGGGGCCTACGTATTAAATAAATCAAAATATGCGAGCAGCTTGTCAGTCATACAGTGCAACAGTTTACGAGGATATTATATGGTTATGAATCAAATGCATTGCATCCATGTATTTCTGTAGCTATGGGATAAAATGTACACATACTGTAGATATAGATTACAGCAGTAAATATCGATCTGGTGAACTTCATGTATAACAAATATTTACCCAGATGGTTAACATGTATACAAGTGTACAAGTTATGAAACGTCATGACGCTAGATTACATGTAATTAATAACTGTGATGAAGGATTCATTTGACTATGCAATTGTTTGTTCGTGCTAATAGGGACCTTTAGCACCATCTGGTCGATGGATTTGGAGAGATGAATCCAACTGTCTGGAGCTAGTAAGGTAAAGATTTTTACTGGAACTAAACCTGTTACAACAAAAAATAAATCTGGTTTATGTATTGTGGTAGCCAGTAGATACTGTTTTTATCCTACCGTCTTATCACCTTATACTTGCAGTATTGTGTATGTGGCAAATTTTTGTGTATCTACTGTGCCGATTTCTGTACGATACATTGGCCCTAAAGCAGTTAACAAGATTAATAAAGTAGCAGTATTTTTCAACTTCATAAATAAAGTAATTTTAGGTAATATTTTAATAATTTGGTTGGTGAGAGGATTTAACTGATTTACCTAACAGTTCCAATACAGGTGGGGAAAAACAAGAAAAAAAGAAGAGGAATAAAGGGTACAGATGCTGGAAAGAGAAATGACAGGTGAATAAAGAGGAATACATACAAATTGACAAGTAAAGATATACATATCAGCAGCTGCGTTGTCTTTTTTTTTTTATAAATATGTAGGATGAGTGAATGAATAATTATTATAAAAAAAAATTATTTTTGATATGCTTATGTGGTTTAGAGGACATTAAATTTGTGGATTAGAGTACATGTTATAGGCCTGATAATGCTGCTATCATTTCCATGAGACTGATTTTGTAAGAATAAAAATAAATCTTTTTTGTGTTGTGTTTACAGGTTTGGTGTTAATAGTTAAAATATCTCCAAAATCATCCTTATTTTTCAGACATGTTTACATACATGTATATACAGATGATCTAGTGCTTTATAAGGAGTGACATATGCATCATTGTTGCTTTTCTACTGTGATATAACAAATTGAAAAAAAACAATTTTGTTTCTTGAAGAACTGTATTGGGTTGAATTTTAGGATTGCATCCAGTGTGGCTAATAAGTCTTATGGTATGGGACGGATGTGAGAATCGAGCAAAATCACCCAGGCCCCAGATAAAACAGACATCAGACCATACAACTGTCATACTGGGAGATATCAAATGTAAGTAAGATGATCAATCAAATTTAGCCTTATAACTGAATTCAAGCATCTGTGATATTCATTTGTTTAGTTCTGACAAGAATGGGGATGAGTATGTAATACAGAATCGTGGATTATTAAGTTCACATATATATATAGTTACTCCATTTAATATTTAAGTAAATAAATATCAAGTTTACTTACAGCCCATGTAATGGTATTACTGTTATCTTGATTTAAAGAAAACCATTATTTGTCAGTGTTTATGAGCAAATGAGGCAGGAAGCACCTTGTATATACTGGTACTGAACAATAAGCTGCTGTATATGGTTTTAATTTCATATCACCATTCATGTTATAATATGGAACGTCCCCTTCTGTTAAAGCTGTGGCTACTGATATGCTGTCAGAGGTAGAGAGGATATCAAGCCCTTTTGAAGGCCTCTATGAGTAAGTAGCCAGTTTCACAGAATTATAAATGTTTATGTTTGCAGATGTATTTAACCATGCCTGTACATTTAATTTAAGCAATGGGTAACATTTAACTGATATATGTACATACAGGTATTTTAACTTTATATATCTCCACTGAATTCCAGTTTTAATGGATGGTGTGTGGTGCTATGTAAGAAATACTCATGCCATGAGACAGAGTTGCTAACTGAGAGATTTATGGCAGTATCATTAGGCTGTACAGTATCTTGGATTAGAATTGCTTAATAGTCATTCATGTTCCATTGAAATGTGGACTGGCACATGCTCATGCCCACTACTTTCATATTTCAACATGCTTGTTATAGTAACCCAATACAAACATGTAAAGGTCTCGGACTACATTCACTTTTAACTCCTTATCTTTTCTTGTTTTAGTGTTTGACGGTGTAAGTACAAAATGTGTTGAGATTATATCAATTGTCCAAAACAGTATACATGTATACTTTTTATTGTATCACATCAATATGACCATCACATGAACATCACTTTCAAAATGACTTTTAATTTTATATATATATATATATATATATATATATATATATATACATATATATATATATATATATATATATATATAAAATTGTGTGTGTTTAAATATTAAGTCATGCATCCAATATACATGCAGGAAATAGTTGAATATTTTTGTTTACTCATTTTGTGACACTTTCACTGTATACATGTACATGTATGCTGCTAGTTGTTGTTGTAAATCATGTAAGTGCACCAGAAGTATTAGAAAAAAAGTATTGGTATTCTTTGTAGTACTGGGTATTGTTGGCATCAACAAATGTTTAATTTCTAAACTGCTTGATGTATTAAATATTCATGGGACAGTCAGACTATACACAAATGACAAATAGAAAATTTTAACAAATTTGCATTACATGTGTATTTATAATAATAATTTAATTAGTGTTTGGAAACCTGAAAATGTATGCTATAAAGGAAAATATGAGATAACCAGTGACATTTACAGACCATCCCTTATGTGATGATAAAGTGATTGTAGTGTTACGTGTGTGTTAAGATACTTTTTTATTTTCTTTTACACAGCACAGAGCAGTTTGATGATTTCCTCTTGCACTTGTTAAGTTACTTCCACTGTTTCTTTGAAAAGGAGACACTACAAAACAAACCACAGGATATGTACATGTAAGTCTGTGATAGCAATGTCAAATTCCTTGTAATCAGACAGCATTCTGTTTTTTTTTTTTTTTTTTTTTTTTTTTTTTAAGAAAGGTATGTACTGTAATTTTTCAACCTTTTGGCTTCACATTCTGAAGGTTTTATTTTGTGTACACTAATAAAATTATACTTTTTGGGAAGCCCTGAAATTTGTCAATCCAGCCAATGTAGTTTTGTCTGTAAAATCAGTTTAAAAATATGAATAAATTGCATTGAAAGCTGTAGAAGTATTAGAGTACTTTGGATTGATTTGTATCTATTATATGTATATGTAAGTTAGAGAATTTGAAAGGAAATGGCATGTGCAAGTCTTGTTGGTAATAAACTTTGCTGTCTTCTTCGTAAAGTTAAAATTATTATACAGTATAAAGTTCTTCCCATCAAAAGTGCTTTCAACTGTTATTTGCCACATTGTTGAAAACAATGTGGTCATGTTCACAAACTATTGCCCTAGTGTTGGATTACTGTATAAAGTATTATGACTTTGAATTGATTTGTGTATTGAAAAGAAAGATGTTTTTTCACTCGTGTCACTTGGGAAACCTACATCAGCCATTAACTGGACTGATCTCTTGTACGCTTTCCAGCATTTGTAGATACATGTACATGTTTTCTGACGTTGAGTTTGTGTTTGTGCAGAGAGCCTAGCCTGTCTGACAAAAAGGCATATGCTGAGGCGTGCTGTAAGGTTGAGGTGGCTCTCAAGCTGTTAGGGAAGTCCTACTGTGTTCTGGTGCTAGGACTGGGACTGAAGTTTCACCATCACATGGCCTGTGGTCTGTAAGTTATAACAGTTGTCATCTGCATTAAAATTTAGAAAACTTACCTTTTATGTTAAAATCAAGATCAGGATTGATATCACAGTCTGCCTGGAGTCTTATTTAAGAGAGCTTTGTTTTCTTGTAGCTGGTATTCAAAGATCACAAAATAGTAAAGCACCATCTGCTATTGAGGTATAATCTTGTACAAGTCAGTGGACATAAGTATTTGTCACTTCCATAACATTGCGGCATTGTGCTTCGTGGATGTGTTTACTTTCATCTCTATTTACAGACATAGAAATATGTCAAACCTTTTACCCACAATAATGCTGGCCGCCGTCGTATAAGTGAAATATTTTGAGTACGACGTAAAACACCAATCAAAAAAAAAAAATCAAAAAAAATAAAACCTTTTACATGAAGTAGACTATAAGTTGTCATAAATACATTCATGACGTCATATCGTTGTCTGCTCTTACAGTTTGTTTGTAAACACTGTTTGACAAGATGGTTCAGAAAGGCAAACAGCTGAGTAGGGGAGAGAAAGAAAAATGATTGTAAAAGCATCATTTCATACTCCATGTAAATCAGAGTTGGCATGTATATTTGGGATTCCCAGGACGACAGTTACCAGCATTTTAAGTAAATTTCCATCAGAGAATAAAGTTAGAAACAAGCCCGAACCGGAAGGAAAAAATGTTTCCACTAAGAGATCACACGTCTCTTATTAGGCTTGCGAAATGTGACAGAAGATTAAATTTGACAGATGTGACCAACAAGCTAAATGAGGGGAAGGGTCATCAGTTTTGTCAGAAAACTGTGTCAAGAAAATTACAGCAAGCGGGGTGCAAAGAAGAAAATGGTGGTTCTTGAGATGAACAAGAAAATGTGTGTAAAATGGTGGAAGGAAAGGAGGAACTGGATGAATGATCTAGAGTGGAAAATTGTGATATTTTCTGATGAAAGTTGTGATAGGGACTGACAATCACATTTATGTATGGAGAAAACATGAAGTCAACAGTCCCCATGTTGTCTACCAGCCATCTTGGAGGAAGAAAACTAATGATCTGGGGCTGTGTCTGTTGTAATGATGTTGGAACATTAGTGGCGTGTGGATGGTAAGGTAAATGGTCAGAAATATATTGATATAATTGATAATAATTTATGGTGTATCATAGCGCACCATTTTCTTGGATGGTCATGCATCTACACATAGAGCTTGCATAGTTCGTGAATTTATGGAAAAAAATGAAATAAAAACTACTGAATGGCCAGAACAATCATCCGATCATTGGAAATATTTGTCTTAGACTGAAACAAGACCTTTGAGCAGTGGTTATGGTCAATCGAGACCAACCACCGCCGGTAGCAAAACATACCTCTTGAGTACGTCAGAAATTTATTCTCAAGTATCGATTCAAATCTCAATGTCAAATTCAAGAAGTGATACCCATGAAAGGTAATCTCACTAAATACTGAGGTAAGGTACATCTTCGTTTACCTTGAAACAACAGTTGAAGTTACTGATAAAAATGTCATACAGGGTGTCGCCAAGTAGGAAGTGACAAATTCTTATGTCCATTGACTGTAGAAAGAAATGAACATGCATAATACATGCATGTATTTCACCAGATTAATCCTCCTCTACTGAGGAGTTTTTTGTGAAGTTTGACTTCTTATCCAAAAAACTTAAGTGTTGGCATCAAAAGTAGTATTTTCATTTTTGCTTGCATTTCAAAGTTCATTTTTACTAACCATATTTTGGGCGAAAATGGTCATCTGTATGCATGACATCTCTTTTCTTTTTTTTTTCAATGCTCAGATCACGTGTGTCGTCCACACACAAAGACAGGAGCATGTATGAGGTGAGTTATCTTAAGTGCATTTTAACCCTGCCCTTTTCATAATTATTACAGTAATTAGTACACTATCATTTAAGGTAACTCACAACTTTTTATATTTGTATCTTCTCCTCTGACTATGGCATATCTCTGATTTTGTGGGCAACTTTGCCCGACTTGACATATCTGTACACCACAAACAAATACTGGAAAGTTCATGTCTAAAACATTTGTCAAATGTCAAATTTGTCCAGTATGTCCACTCTCCTCTCAACAAAAGCAAACTGCTCTGATTGCCATGTCTGTTTGATATTTTCATTCTGACAGTGATTTATACACGAGTAATTCAGCAAATTTTAAGGAAATTCTGAGTGTTAATTAGCAGTGAAGCAAAAATCTGTGTTTTATGTCCGGTTTGTAGTTTACGTATTAGACATAGTTAGTATTTGTTGGAGTGGATGAGCAAACTTTTTTGTTGATTTAATTTCAAGATCTTAGCACTATATAATTAGAGGATAATATCTGTGTATGACAGTCTCAATCAGTCTACTTTTTTGGTGAGGGTTCCCCACGAAAAAAAGTATTCCAGTGACCCTCATGTTACATTCAACATAATTTTATTCTCTTGATGAGTGTGCATATCACAGAGTGTGTGTAATTTTATTCTCTTGATGAGTGTACATATCACAGAGTGTGTGTAATTTTATTCTCTTGATGAGTGTACATATCACAGAGTGTGTGTAATTTTATTCTCTTGATGAGTGTACATATCACAGAGTGTGTGTAATTTTATTCTCTTGATGAGTGTGCATATCACAGAGTGTGTGTAATTTTATTCTCTTGATGAGTGTACATATCACAGAGTGTTTCATGTTAATGGAGGAATGTGGGACGAGCTAGATGGAAGGTCTAAATGCAGCAGAACGCATCGCTTTCATCTGTGACGTTGCATTGCATCTGTGCTTCATGTATGCATTCTGAGCACACATATACACCAGCAGTTGTGACGTGACAAAGGGATGCATTGTAACACTGTGCCTTAAGTTTGCTATGGTAAGAGTTATAAGGTGGCTTTCACGTGCGATCATTAAAATATGTTACTTTATATTTCTTGCAGACATTTTATTCTTTTTGCACTTTTGTGGTGTGGATTGCATTTCGACGACCAGACTTTGAAGTTGTCCGGAAAGAGATAGGCAGGTTTGTGCTACAAGTGTAACCTTCAAAAGTTCAAACGTGCAGGTACTAAAAGGTGTTTAAGGTCATCCTTGTTTAATTTGTGGAATGCCAGTTTCTTTATCATGGTATAGTGTAATGTCATTCACTGCCAGATATCATTTATTATACCTCTGGATAAAGGTGATTCCAAACACCAAACCAGAATGGACACAAGGTGCAGACTCAATCTTTCTTCCACCTATATACTGACTGCCATCGCATAAACAGACAGTTCTCAGTATGTAGTCAAAACAGTGATCAGATGAATGAATTACTGTAGTACTTGAAAAACTGAGACTATATTATTTCTGCTCCAGATTTGCATTTTGAGGAGGGGGTATTTGAACATGTCTACAGAGGCCGCCTATTACACTGTAGCAGGACAGCTAGGGTAGCAATGATTTGTTTTCATGTCTTTTTTTTCTACCTATTTCAGGATGTTGAGGTCAAACACATTTAACCCAGCAATAAGAGTGAAGAATGCACCTGAAGGTATGGTGATTTTAATTTTCTGTTTCAAAGTGAGCTGTTCATGCAGGCCTACTTGAGGAAGTTATAACAATGGGTGTGGTAGATTGTTGTTTTAGATTAAAACCACAAGTGCATAAAGCTCACTGTGGCAGAGTACTATACCTGCATATTGTGCAAGTTACTTTTGGTCTACTTTCATGTTTTGCTGAGGTCACTCTAAAGAGATCTAGAAGCATGTTGGAATTCAGTTATTTGTGGTATGACTTCTGTACAACCCTTAGCATACCAATTTGATAAAAAAAAAATACATTATTTATCTTAAAGGTATGCCTATAACATAGATCATGCCTTGATCCTCATTGTCAAGAAGTCCTAGCTGGCTCACCTAAAGCATTATCCTGGCCAAAACCACTTGGCCCTGGTCCAATTCGCATCACTCTTGCTGGATCTGATGCATTTATACTTTTGTTTTTAACTGGTATCTGGGAAAGTATGGCAGCTTACTGCAGGCACTCTAGTTTACACTCCCCCCCCCACCCCCCCCCCCCCCCACCCCATTATGGTGTAAGGTAAAAGTTATGGATTCTTGATTCAAATCACTGTAATGGGCCTCCATGGACAAGTGTATTAGCACGCCAGCACAGCGCAATGCCCCAGGAGTCTCCCACCAATGCGGTCAATGTGAGTTCAATCCCAGCTCATTTTCACCTGGTTCTGCCTGTTTTCCTTCCAGCATAATGCTGGTCACCCATGTATGTGTGAGTACGGCATAAAACACCAATCGAATAAATAAATAAATTCTCTGTGGCCATGGTGTGTTCTAATTGTACTGAATGTTTTGTTCTCCAGAGCCTAAGCCCCCACCCCCACCAGTTGAGGGTCAAGAGGAGCAGGTGGTGGAACTCGTCCAGCCAGTACCTGAAAAAAAACTCACACCTGCAGAGTATAGACGATTACATGGGTAACATAACCACTCACATTCTTTCAGCTTTTAATTTTTTTTTTAGACATGTTTAGTTTTTCTTCTGAAATGTTGAAATTTGTATTTTATGACAAAGGCTATCAAAATTAAATGGGTTGCAGTGCTTCACAAAAAATTAAGTGAGTTTCAGTGCTTTACAAAAAGTATAATTGCATTAGTGTACACAGAATAATGTCCTCAGAATATGCTTGAATTAACAGCTTACAAACATGTGCAAAAAGATTGAAGAATTACACTGTATCTGTTGTTTTTTATTTTTCTTTCTCCAGAAAACGACCAGCCATAAAATCCATAATTAAGTAAGTGTTGTCAGCTTGTGTTGTCAATTCTAAGCATGTATAGTATTTACTCTTTGAGTGATATACAAAGAGATAAATGTAAACATACATCTGCACTTTTGCTTGATCTTATTGTTTGATTTAAGGTGTGTCTAGTTTTCATTACAAAACAAGAAAAATGAAAATTTTTTTCAAGGAGGGAAGCTGTTTGAGGGAAGATACTGTATCCAATACTGAGATTTGTTGAGTTAGGTGCATTACTGGCTGAATTTTAACACATTGTCCTGCAAGATACTGTACAATTTTCACCTGAAGTTAAGCATTTTTCAAGTGACATATTTTGCTTGATTCTGATTGATTTATCCACCTTCTTGGACAATTTTAGAGTTTGTTGTGAAGTGATAAGATTATTTCTTATCAGAACTTTAGGTTGACATAAAAAGTGTTATTTTAAGTGCTTCTGAATGTGCATTTTTACACATTAAATTTTAGGTGGAATAAAGTAAGTAATGTTCCGACATGACAAGAATTTGTTCTTCACATAGTCTGTCTGTCCAAGAAGATAGTGCACTTGTTTGGAACACTTTGCTTGTGTTACAGTCAAAGGTCTCCAGCTATTGTGTCCATTTTACCCTCCCCTAAAGAAGAGGCTCACTGGCTGTTTCATAAGCACCACCCTGCACCACCAGGGTAAGTATAGTCCTACCAGGACCCAGGCATGTTAGAATGGGGTCTTAATTGGTTATTAATTCTGTCAAGTCAATAACCTGCAGACTCTACTCTCTCTACTCATTGTGATCTTGGTTCATAAAAAGTAGTTGATGACGCTCATTTGATCATTTGTGCGGACTGATGTTCGTTCAAAACTACCTTTCCAGTATGGTGTGCATATCTTCACAGTAGTGGGTGTAAGTCACTTGTGGGAAAGTGTGTCAGATTGGTGGTTCGGGATAAGTGCTCGACCAAGAATTAATTAAATAGGGACATGTATATATGTTTTGAGTGATTGGTAAGACATGGCAGTAAGACTTCACTATAAACTTTCCCAGATTTGACATCAACCTGCTTAAAACTACATGTAGGAGACACTGTCATGATATAACGGAGCTATAACTGATAGTTCTATACGTATGGTCAGTTTGATTGATGAAACCTGACAGTCTATCATGTAAAGTGGCATACGCCCTATGTGACATCACCAGTCACACCATTACTGGATCTCACAATTTACTGGATCAAAAAAAAAAAAGTCTAAATAAGTAAGCTGAACTACTTTCCTCCACAGTGTTTAATGTTCTTTCATATCACAGATATTTCACGTCACTGTTTTCTTTGCCTGTAAAACTATCCAGGGAGACATATTTGATCTTCCAGCTATCAAATACAGGTAGTTGAGAAGAGTTAGCAAAGAAAGTGTTTACCAAGTTTATCATCCTTAACTTCTTTTCCCTAATGCTGCCATACATGACCTTGACAAAGGCTGAAAGTGAAGGCCTCGTGTCATTTTAAAATGACATTTGTGTACCTCGTATGATAGTTAACCTTAATGCTGCCATGTCCTCAGATAGTATGTACTGTAACATTGCATGTTTTAGGACACTGCGTACAGACGGAGATGTTGACATGAGTGATGAGGACATACTGGAAAGACTGACAATTGACAAGACTACCTTCAAGTAAGAAATGCTGATGCTTTCTATATACATGTATTTATATCATGCACAGTTCAGTCACCAGCAGCAGATTTTCCCCTGATTACCTCATACCAATGCTCCACACTGCTCTACTCAGACCACTTTAGATGAAATGTCTTTGATCTAAAACTGAATGTTATTAGCCTGAATACATGGTGATGATGTGTTATCTTGTCTGTCATTTTGTACATGTGTATGCATTCTTTAGCCAGAGGTTGTCTTTGGCCAGAAACAATCTGTACAAATTTAGAGAGTCTATAATTTGCTCAAACCGCCATGTCTTGTTCCTCTCGGATTTTGGAGCATTGTAGAGTCAAAGTGGGCTTGGTTCACTTGGTTATCAAGGAACAACGATCACAAAAACAGTTGCATTTTTTAAAACATGAATGATGAGCACCACCAATGACGATAAGTTCTATGAATACAATTGTAAAAATTTAGATTAAAATATTTCTTGAATTGTTTTTAACAAAGAAACACACAAACATGGCAAACAATGGATGCCTGTTGACTGCATTTATCAAAAATGTCTGGTATAGCCTTTATGGTTACTGCACGGTTTCCTTCACCAATTACCCTGACCCTGTAATATTTTTATTGTTAAAGGATTGGTATACTAGGGGAGCCACTTGGCATGTTTAATCCTGTGACTTTGTCACCTGTTGGGGCAGAGAATGAGGAGGAGCAGGGTGAGGACGGCTCTGGGGACACTCAGTAAGTAGACTGCTCAGTGGCTTGTTGTGTATGTCAGAGTATGGCAGGCTATGCCATATGTACTAATATTACATGTATGTCTGCAAAAATTGGAATGTCCAGACCAGCTGTGTATATGTTCTTGTGTTCGCTTAGAAGAAACGGCTACCTTTAAATGACGAAATATGCACCGTCTCAGAGGACGTTCTGTGCTGATTCCAAATATGGTTGTCATGATTTTTTTTTTCTACTGTGAATAAACTGCAAATAAAGACTCACATTCCACGGTGGACTTTCTAGACAATATTTACTATTTGGCATTAAATGAAATTAATAAATCAGAATCTAAACTGCCATCAGTTAAGCCTGTGTAAATTAATCCTAAAATGTAAATAAAGAGCTTTTCCCAAAAAAAAAAAAATGGCTAATTTCAGCTCAGGTAGTTATGTCTTGTGGGTCAATTTTGTGAACTTAGCCGAATAAATATGCTTGTATAAATTTGTGTTTACTAAGTTTTATGTGGCGACACTGCTATGTGTTTTGTAGGGGAGATGTAGGGTCTGGATCAAATAAAACACCAACAGGTAAGACATGCTGTGTAACCTCTCTCGTTCATTTGATTGGTATTTTACACCGTACTCAAGAATATATTTTCTCATAAAGCGACTAGCCTAATGGTCATGATGGTGGGCATTATGTGATTGCGGTGGACCCTGGCAGTTTAAAAACCCAGCATTGTAAATATGATATCAAGAAATTGCTGCGTTCAAAGGAGATGCCATTCTGTTGTGTAAAGGAGATCAAGCAAAATTTTGTATATTCCTTTGTGTTTACAGAGCGAGTGAGTCGACAGCAGACTGCAGTATCACATGCAACCACGGAGGCATTGGACGATGAATGAAGACTTGATGCTACATCAGATTGATCCAGCCTTTTGTTTGATCTGTTCACATTTTGACTGTATGTAAAGAAAAAGTACACAATTTCTTCATCTCTTGTATAAAAATGTAAATGAGATAAATTTTTTATTTATTGTAAATAATTATTGCAGTTGGAGTGTGTTTTCATCTTTCCGTTCCTGGTAGATGTTGTTTGTTTACCCCTGTTTTCCTCCACTAATAAACCTGAAGAAAAAGCCTCAAATTCTAAAGAACGGCATTAAATACCTATCAATTAATCAACCTTTTCTCCAAGCGTATGTGGAAAAGGAGCAGTCTAATACATTTAACCAGAATGTCTCTTGGTAGTTCTTCAGTTACCACTGCTCTCACTGCTTGTGCGGCAAGGTGACAGTATAAAGCACGTGGATGACACGTGTGGCTGTTTACTGTCTAACATTCATTGAAGATCACTTGCCTTCCACCAATATTGTGTGCATATATTTACATCACATGTGGGAAAGTTCGTCATTAACTTACCAAAGGTTGGTGGTTTACCCCAGGCATTCTGGTTTCCTCCAACCGTAAAACTGACCATATTAGGTACAAAAATGCCTGAGTGTGACATAAAACAATCGAATATAAAAACTAAATCTTCATCTATCACGGGATTATACATAGAAGGATGGATGACAGAAGATGTATATGTATTTTCTGCCATGCACAAGGACCTATACAAACCCACCCCCTGCTATTAGTATTTCGTATACCCTGGATCTGCCTTGACACAAAGAAAATAGCTGAAAACGTACATCCTTTACAGTTACCCTACACTCTAAAACTTTATTATTGGTTAACAAAAATAGCAAAGGGTACATTCTGTCATCATTTACAACTGTGTATGTCAAAACAGTTTAAACTGTGGGTACTGCGTGACACTGAAAAACATACAACCTTCAATCTGTCATTACACATTTTATTGGTCAATATAAATAGCAAACATTGCATGTAAATCCTCAGTACAGTTTGACATAAAAAAATGATTTAAAACATACATTCTTAATACAGGAATTTACATAAGTTTTACTATAGGTCCATGAATATAGGACACATATAGGACACATGTTACATTGTCATCATTTACAACTGTGTACTTCAAAATAGTGTCAAGAATATAACTCAAATCGTATATCCTTTACATTAAAATGACTGGTCAAAATAAATAGCACAGGGTTCATTCTGTCACATAGTAGAGTGGTGTACATAAATACTGTAAACCCTGGACTTCCTTTGACTGAGAAAACTAGTATCCCAAAACGTACATTATCCTTTGCAGGAAATGTTCATTCATGTATGAATTTTGTAGTAATTTAATTATTGGTCAGTATAAAATAGCACATGGTAATTTCTCTCATTTACAGCTGTGCACGTCAAAATAGTTTCTGTTTGAGAAAAACTTGTGGCACTGACTACACTTCATCACATGTATCCTAGAATTCTGGACTTCTCGGTAATCCAACAGCTCCGTCTTGAGTCTTGGAGGTGTGGCAGCCGAGAGCAAGAAGTCCACATCATAGGTCAGAATGCACTCCACACAGATTTCAGTCAGTAAAGGGGGATGTCTCACCCCAGACCACTGTCCGTTCACATTTGGCGTCCAAGAATGCCACATGTCTTGTCTGTGATTACAACTGCCTAAAGCAGTTAAAATAGCCTTGGTACCTTGACTGCAGATTTTCTGCGGTGGTGAGACAAGTGGATTGCCACAGACAGTTACTGTCTTCAGCAAGGTTAATTTCAACAGGCACTGAGGCAACATTTTAAGCTTATTATTGTCCAGGTTAAGGTACCTCAAGTTAACAAGATATCCTATTGTGTGTGGTACAGATGACATTTCGTTGTGTGACAAATTCAACTGGTGTAACTGGCTTAAATATATGATCGACCAAGGTAACTCTTGGATGCAGTTGTGCGAAAGGTCCAGTACGGTCAAGTTTTGGAAATGCGCTATGCTGTGGGGTATGGTGTTGATATCAGTTTTCCGTACACATATTATGGATATTTTCTGTTTATCACTTTGAACATCAAGCAAGGCTGCTTCCAGCGAGGCACAGTCTGTAACCTGCCCAGAGTCAAAATAAAGATTTCTCCTTGGAAGTATTCGTGTGAAAAATGTTTGTATCGCGTTCCACAATCCCCAGGTATGGTCAGCGTTCGTGTGACCCATGCTGCCTCAAATTTACCCTAAGAGTTTCATATGTCAGAAAATCTGAAATCAAGGAACAGAATTTTTTTCTTTGTTAGTAGCTAAATGCTTATTAATCAAATGGGACCACATCTGCTACACTATAGGTAAGCTGTGACCTCTTGTTGGCAATTTGAATATATTGTACTTGTTATTACAAGGTGCCCGACACCAAGACACATCCAGGTAAATGTCCTTTTAGCACCAAAGACCATCAGTACATTACACATACTGCATACATGTTTTGTTACACAATACACAGGGTAAGTGTAAGAGTATAAAGTCCCTACCTGTAGTCAAGCCCTTTGCCTACCTTTTCACCACGGACAATCGCTGACCTGGCAGATTAATGGTTTCTGAGGTAGCCTAGCTGTCACCTCTGAGGTCACAGGTTCGAATCCAGCTCCTGTTGGATTTGATTGATGTTTTATGCCGTACTCAAGAATATTTTACTTTTACGATGACAGACAGCATTATGGTGGCAGGAAACCCATGACCATCTGCAAGTTTCTGCAACACCTTCCCACGTATGGCTGGAGAGGAATCCAGCATGAGTTGGACTTGAACTCACAACACCTGTATTGGTGAGCGGCTCCTGAGTCATCACGTCATGCTGGCTTCGCTAACCACCTTGGCCACAGAGCCCTCCCTCACCCTTCAGATTTAAGCCAGAAGGGTATCAGCTAGAAGCTCTATACAATGTGATACCTTGTCAGGCCTGAACTATAATACAGTCATTCCCCTGGATCTGCACTCAGTTTCCTCCACCCATAAACCTGACAGCTGACATATTTTATAAGTGAGATGTTCTGGGGTCGGACATAAAACTTTAACTAAACACAAATCCCTGGAATACATTACAGTTCACAAAAAATGAACTATCGTTATGTGAAGAGTCCAATTAAACAACAGTTCAGGTCGCGAACCAAGACAATTTCCCTGCATTCGCCCATGTTAACTGAATTTTCTGCCGTTGGTGACATTACATTTTCAATGATCTACCAAGCAAAATGAAGTCTTAAATAAACTTCCTTTTTAGTGTTCCTTGATGGTTCTCCAACTTACTGACGCACGGCAACGTTTCATGAATGAATACCGGTGTGTACGTCCACAATGGAATTATTCGACTGAGACAATCATCTGGATCACTTCTTAACTACTGACAGTCAGTGGAAAACAAGTGTTTCAAGTGGAAAGTTAGGGCGAATGGATCGGTTTCGTCTCTTGGGCCATGTCACTGCCAAGAAAACTAGTGATGAGACAATCACGTGCTGCTGTCGTCAGCAGATTGTTTGTAAACAGAAACGAAGGTCACGGGCATGCGCAGTGTCAGACTTCCAGGGTTGTTTACATGATGGCGGCCCCACATGAACTTCGATTTGATGACAATTTTGTGGATTTACCTGCGTTTTCTAGCCATCCCGGTGAAGAGGTTAAGCTAGAAAATGCCCCGAAAGATCCGCTTTACGACTTGATTGATTCAGATCGTTACATAAAGAGTTTAGGTATTCACAATTTTATAATAACGCTAGTGGACTAGCTGCTTGCGGCGAGCCGAGGGTAACGCCTACTCAGCCAAAGGCTACCCGCACACGTGGAAGAATGTCACACGCCCACGTGAAATTTACTTTAAAAAGATTTTAACCGAGTTTCCTATTTCTGTCTTATGATGTGCTGAAATAATAGCTAAATATATGTTATAGTGACACATTATATCCCATATTTACTGATCGATCACGACAAAATAACACTGAATGTGAAGAAGTCTAACTGACAGTGCCAACTCATGGGACTGTTTTCAAGCAAAAGTTATTTTATTATTTTTTTATTTGGTGTTTTTACGCCGAGTTATACTTAATTGGCTAATTTCGTGACTCAATTAGTAGTGAAGCATTTGGTTTACAGTACTCTGGTATATAGAGATATCTAGCCATATACATTTTTTATTTTTTATGCACCTATATAATTTTTCTGTTCACAGAGAATAAGTTGAGGAAATTAAAAGGTGGCAGTAAGAAAGAACCAACTGCTAAAGATATGATTTCATCCTTGGAGAAATCAAAAGAGGACCACTTCAGACGATTAGAGCAATTCAAGGAAGATTATGTGTCTAACTTTGTGTCGGATTCTTTAACATCTGATAATGATTCGTCTTTATCATACATTCAACGGAGGATTCACCCAGACAGAATAGCTATTGACCCAGAGGAACTGATGGAACTTTTGCAGGATAATGCAGTGGAGAAACAAGTCGAAAAGTCACAAATGGATAACAGTGACCAATCAATTCCAGGAAACAATGAAATACCTGCTGCAAATGTTTTATCAAATGTGACAGGCAGAGGTGAACTTTCTAGCCAACTGGAGGAAATGAAACCTCAAGCCAGTGAAAAAAGTAGCAGTGATCAAGCGGACTGAAAGATGACAGTAATTCAGGGTTTAATATGTTTTCATATAGGTTATGTGTGACAAAGCGACTTTGTTGTAGTTTGAACCAAGGACCTTTGGTTAATCTGCTCTTTTGCTAAGTGTTTCAGACTGAAGGAAATGTATTTGAACCCAGCTGTAGATAAGCATTACATCCCATCCGGTTACAGATGTAACCCTCCAGAAAGAAAGCGGCTGGGACACCAAAATTATGCCAACTCCAATTCAGTCTGCTTCACACTGGGGACCTCCTGGCATGGACTGTTCATGCATAATCATGTGACATGATGTGGTTTGATACATGTATACATACTCAATGAATTTTCATTAGCTATGAATAGTAACTGTGCCTTGACACTGGATATTCAGGTTTCTAAAATCATAATATGATGTACAGTGCTTTCTTTATATGTCAGGGTCTACTTCAACATTCAAAATGAAGACTGAGTACTAATAAACTACAAAACTGTAAACTTGAACTACTAACACAATTTGTTGAAATTGTTTTAGCGGTGTGGAACATTTTGGAATCTTTTTTTTTTTTTTTTTATTCATTTGTGTATAATATTTTTTCCCGAAGAAAAATGTACTGTTAGAGTATTTGAGCGTTGTTTAGGGATTATCATATTTGTGTGTACATGCTCATTTAGCATTTACTATCCCGGACAAGAGGTTAAAGCATCTGTCAAGTAATCAGGAGAAATGGGCTCAATTCTGTCAGTTTATACCTAGGACTTAGGAATTGTCATTGAATCCTTCTACAAGGACTGGCCAAGACTAGCCTCCAGCCTGTACAATACATACATGTATGGTGATGTTTTTTATCAGTCTGAACTTTTGATTTGATACCGTCACTTTGCCTGGGTTTCTTTATCCTAGTCTAAATGGCTGGAAGCATATTCCCAGATTACGTGGAATATCTGGAATTAAAAAATTTTCAGTTTCAGAATGTTGGTTTGGATCAGAAAGTGGCTTTTCGTTGTGGCAAAAGAAGGGGATTGATGCCTGCATTTAGTTGTTTGGCTTTACTGCCTCACTAAATTTACAATGGTGAAGCTGATCTCCTGGCTTCATTCACATCGCTGTTGAGATGTACGTATTATTTCCTGGTTACCAGAACAGTGACTATCGGCCCTGTCAGGAAGTGTTGAAAGCAATGTAAATGTCTGCAATGTTCCACACTGGGGCTGCAATCATTATGGATGAAGCTGTACCTGGTCGTGTGGGTGACCTGATAAGTTGGTCTCGATAATGTTCTGGAAATGAAGTCTCAACTTTTTTAAACATACATGTATTTTAGTAGTACATTGTAGTCATGTTAAGTGAGATTAAACGAGATTTATGTGACCTACTTTAGCCAGCCATATCAGAGTAAGAGTGTATAAGTCCATGTTGCCATGGCTAATAATCTACTGCTCTGCTAGCAGCCATATCAGAGTAAGAGTGTATTAATCCATGTTGCCATGGGCTGATAACCTACTTGCTCTGCTAGCAGCCATATCCAGAGTAAGAGTGCATTAATCCATATTGCCATGGCTGATAACCTACTGCTCTGCTAGCAGCCATATTAGAGTAAGAGTGTATTAGTCCACGTTGCATGGCTGATAACCTACTGCTCTGCTAGCAGCCATATCAGAGTAAGAGTGTATTAGTCCATGTTGCCATGGCTGATAATCTACTGCTCCGCTAGCAGCCATATCAGAGTAGAGAGTGTATTAGTTCATGTTGCCATGGCTGATAACCTACTGCTCTCCTAGCAGCCATATCAGAGTAATACTCTAACTGCTATTCCAGCCCATGTTAACATGGTTGGACAACCAGCTGCCGAGGGGCCTCCATGGCTAGTGGTTGGCGTACTAGTGTAGCACAATGATCTAGATGCCTCTCACCACTGTGAGTTCAAATCAAGCTCAAGCTGGCTTCCCCTTCGGTCATATGTGGGAAGATCTGTCAGCAACTTACAGATGGTTGCAGTTGTCCCGTGGCATCTGCCCTGTTTCCTCTCACCATAACGCTGGTTGCCATTGTATAAGTACGTCTGGAGAACGACGTCAAACACCAGTCAAAGAAATAAATTATTGCTCTTCCAATAGCCGTATCAAAGCAATGCTGAAGCATCAGACCTTATTAACACAGCTGAGGACGTATGCTCTGCTAGTACTT